>NC_141693.1:1830562352-1830792352 GCF_964263255.1 Lissotriton vulgaris | reverse complement strand
GGCAGCAGAACGCGCTGAGATGTTGATGGCACCCAGGTGATGTCCAGTAAACTGCCGCACTGGTTTTGGTATCCTACAATGCTGCTCCGAAAATTGGCGTGCGGCGGCCCGGGGGGGGGGGGGGGCGTGGGGGAGGCGGCGTGAACGGGCCTCCCCAGGTGGCGGCCATCCAGCTGAGTTGCGCCCGCTCTTGCGGCTACAGCGTCTCGCTCACCATGTTGTTGAGTTGCTCCCACTCTTGCAGTGCAGCGATAGGCGGCTGCAACATGACTCTTAAAATGGCGGACGGCTCTTCGGTTTTTGGCCTGGTCCACTGAAATGGCCCTGGGACACCTTGGAACTCGGACGCTTGCCTGCTAGGGCTTGGGCTCCATTCTCGAAAAGCGTCCCCTCAGCCGTGAAGATTCTACAAAAGTCTTGGGGGCCCCCGACTCCCGCAGGCTTCCGGTGGGGAGCGGCTGCCATGATTGCTCGTGGAATGACCACGACGGAGCCACGAGATGGTGGTGCTCTCATGCTGACGCCAGCTTCAGTCTGAATGATCCAGAAACAAGGTGGGGCTTTCATCGTTTGGGAAAAAAAAATGTTCTAAACCAATGAAAAGTGTTATTTTTAGGTCATATGACCAAACCTTCCATCTTTAGGAAACCAAAAGTAAAATGAACCAATGAAAAGTTTTATAAACAAGTCACATGACCTGTTCTGCGGCATAGGGCTACAAAAAGCGTAGAAAATCCGTTGGCACGTGAGGCGGCGTCAGTAGCGGACCGATGTGCGAATAGGCCGAAGGCAGCACAACGCGTCGAGATCCGGATGGCACCGAGGTGGTGTCCAGCAAATTGCCGCACTGGTGTGGCCATCCTACAATGCTGCGCCGAAAGACGGCGGGTCCAGCTGAGTTGCGGTCACTCTTGCGGTACAGTGACTCGAACGCGCCGAGATCCGGATGGCACCGAGGTGGTGTCCAGCAAATTGCCGCACTGGTGTGGCCATCCTACAATGCTGCGCCGAAAGACGGCGTGTCCAGCTGAGTTGCGGTCACTCTTGCGGTACAGTGACTCGAACGCGCCGAGATCCGGATGGCACCGGGGTGGTGTCCAGCAAATTGCCGCACTGGTGTGGCCATCCTACAATGCTGCGCCGAAAGACGGCGTGTCCAGCTGAGTTGCGGTCACTCTTGCGGTACAGTGAGTCGAACGCGCCGAGATCCGGATGGCACCGAGGTTGTGTCCAGCAATTTGCCGCACTGGTGTGGCCATCCTACAATGCTGCGCCGAAAAATCGGCGTGGGGTGCCCCGTTGGCTTATGAGGTGATGTCAGTAGTGGACCGATGTGTGAATAGGTCGGAACCAGCACAAGGCGCCAAGATCCGAATGGCAAGTCCTGGATGTTGAGTGCCTCAGTTGAGATTTCTGAGCAGTGCTTGTAAGATTGTCTGAAGCTTATTTGCACCTGCTGCAGCTTCACTATTGCCCTTGTGTGGCCAAAGGTCGCACATGACATAGGCGGCCGGCTCCCGAGGTCCGGCGGAACTTTTTTCCTTTTCCTTTCTGCTTCTTTTCCTACAATCCGTTTCATCTGAAGACACGACCAGGTCCCTGAATGTGTGCAGGGGGACGCTATTGATTGAATGAAAATGGCGGCTTGACACAAAGCTGACTCAAGCGTTGCTGTTGATGCTATACAGACAAAAATTGGTTTTCAGTTTGTACATTCTTCAGGATTTTTTTTTCTATCCAAGTCTGATTGAGAGTTTGTAGAAAAATGGCTTCAGATTTTCCACATACTACTCTTCAACATTCTTCCTAAATGTAACAATGTGAAACTCACTAGGAGAACGGCTGTTTCTGTTTCCTTTCAAAATGCTGCCAACAATATTTTCTGAATGGAAGACACCATCTTGTAGCATAAAGGGCCGAAAGGGGTTCTGGTCTGGCCGATGGTTGGTGGAGACATTTTGAACAATATCTTGGACCTGCCCGGCCTCGCACAAAATGGCGCCGGTATAAATGGGACTCGTAACTCCTTGCCCGCAAATGTATATCTAGAAAATGTTATTGTAAGTGGCCCTGTCGTATTTTAATTACAAAATGTACGTCCACCGATTCCGCAACTGTTAGACACCTTTGTTCTTGCAACCTAATGGCCCGCTCGTTACGTTCCTCTTCAGTGTAAATGTCTCCTCATCATATACGATTTCAGTTTGCTCCGTGGCCGGCCCACGTGGTTATAGGCCCGTATTTGTATACTGACATTTTCACAATAAAGGTTTTTAAAACAAAACACGGTAGTAGTATTTACATTGGTAAAGTTTTTACTTTTAGTCACTGTTTTCGAATCAGTAAAAGGCAAGTGAAATAAAGCAGTCCAATTACATGACGGATAAAAGGTATAATATGTAGGAACGCAGTAAAGATAAATGGTCAAGGGCAGTTGTGTTTTTCATTTCTGCAACATAAAGTGATCGATAAGAATCTGATAATCAGGCGTATCGGCGACTAAGACAGCAGGCCGAGTCTCTTTTACTCAACGGCTCCGTCATGGAATGAAGAAACGACCTTTTTCTCGAAAAAGGAATATATTTTACTTGCAGGACAGTTGTAAATTTTCCGGGAAAGTACATTAGCCTGGAATATTGTAACATATATGTTTTAAAAAAAATAATGTTCGAAAACAATAAAAAGCGTAATTTTTAGGTCATATGACCAAGCTTTTCATCATTAAAATAACAAAAGTAAAAAGAACCAATGAAAAGTTTTATTAACAAGTCACATGACCTGTTATGCTTACGTTACGCGCTGCGCGCCGCGCCTCGGATCACTTCCGGGTGCGCTAACGCGGCGTGTCATATAACGCATTACGCGACAACGTAGGTCAAGAATATAGTCAAAATGTCTCCACCAACCAGCGTTCGGAACACAACCCCTTTCAGCAGTCCAAAAAGTTCTGTTAAATGACAACAGAGGGGACAGGCAAGAAGAACCATCAGTCAAAGAGGGGAGGGCAAGTTCTTCTCTTCCGGGTCATGTTGGGGCGCTACCGGAACTGATCGAATTGGTAGTCTACAGTGTTTCTGGATGTTTCAGACTAAAACTGGCGTCAGCATGAGAGCACTACCATCTCGTAGCTCCGTCGTGGCTATTCCACGAGCAATCATGGCAGCCGCTCCCCACCAGAAGCCTGCGGGAGTCGGAGGCCCCCAAGACTTTTGTAGAATCTTCACGGCTGAGGGGACGCTTTCGAGAATGGGACCCAAGCCCTATCAGGGAAGCGTCCGAGTTCAAAGGTGTCCCAGGGCCATTTTAGTGGACCAGGCCCAAAACCGAAGAGCCGGCCGCCATTTTGAGAGTCCTGTGGCAGCCGCCTATCGCTGCACCGCAAGAGCGGGAGCAACTCAACTACATGATGAGCGAGACGCTGTAGTCGCAAGAGCGGGCGGTAAACAGCTGAATGGCGGAAGAGGCACAGTGTAGCAAAAGCGGGCGGAATGGCAACTGAAACGGTAAAGGGGCGCCCCACTACACCGTGTCTTCAGGTCAAACGGATTGTGGGACAAGGTCCAGAATTGAAGAGTCATCAAAAGGCAAAAAGTTCCGCCAGACCCCGGGAGCCGGCCGCTTATGTCGGGGGCGATCTCAGGCTACACCAGTGCTATAAGACTTGGGGAGGGTGTCGTAGCCAAGCGTCTTCTCCGAGTCCATGGCCATCACACCGCCCCTCAGGGGCCTCCGTCAAGCTGTTTAGGAAGGTAACATATCACATTGTTTTCTAATGCAGTCAGGTCCACAAACGACACTCACTTACTTTGAGAATAGTGAAGCTGCAGTAGGTGGAAATAAGCTTCAGACAGTGTTACAAGCACTGCTCAGAACTCTTAACTATGGCACCCAACATCCAGAACTTATGCCATTTGAGAATGGCAGTGACATTGAAGAAACTCAGGGACCCAAACCATTAACGTACTTTCACGTATGAAAAACTTACTTGGGGAGGGGGCAGGAGCGAAGCGCCCCCTCCCAGTCCGCGCCACCACACCGTATGTTGAAAATCTGAAGCCATCGTTCTACAAAGTCAACCAACCTTGGATTGAAAAATCTAGAAAAATGTACAAACTGAAAACCAGTTTTGGTCTGCATAGCATCAGTAGCAACGCTTGCTATCAGAGTGCATGAGTTTCATGCTCGATCGATTGAGCTAGCCGGATCGGGCAATAAAAAGTATAAAGTAGTTATGTAAATAGTTATTTAATAAAATGTTTTACCCTGTTTCTTTGCTGGTGTGTTGTCTATATTTTTAATATTTGCATAGGGTTTGTCGTTATTTTGGGCGGGGTGGGTGACGGAGTCGAGCTGTCTTGCAGCCCTCATGGTGTGGAGCTCAGTTCATCTCACTATTTTCGTATTTCTCATGAAGGGTTGTTCCTAATATTTCTATTTTAGCGAGGTCAAAAAGAGATCCAATTAGTGGCCTACTGATTTTGCTCGATTACTTTTATTTTTTTACACGATTTTTCACTATCTGCAAAAACTAAACAGAGTATTGCGACTTTGTGCTTGTTTGTAAATAGAGAATGATCCAAAGAGAACCAATTCTAAAACAGTAAATGCTTGGATAACAATCAATCAAATGGAGAGACAAGCAGGCACGACGGATTAGAACGGGGGCAAAGGCCTGCGTTAACTACTGTTCAGTATCTGCAAAGAGAGAGTACTACTAAGAGAAAAGAGGGGAGGGGGGGGGCAGCGTTCAAAGCACATCAGCGTGCATGAATACGAAAACATTTTTATCTATCACGTACTTGACATTTTAAAGCTTTTCATATTTGCTATTAAAAAACCAATGAAATTCACAGAAAAAAACATAGGTTATAGTGGATATATAGTTAGGAATTTGCACTTACAAAACCTTGAAAATTCAATGAAAAAACCATTGGTTTTAGGCCATATATAGTTAGGGATTTGCATTTACAAAACCTTATTTTACTCGCATAAAACCATTGAAATTCCATATATAGTTATAAGCGCTAACTATATATCGCGCACCCGCAATCCACTGCTGATGATGTCACATATTACATCATTCATGACATGGTTAGTGACATCACTGATGACATCACTGATGACATCTCAAATGACATCACTGATGACATCACTGAAAACATCTCATTTGACATGACTGATAACATCACTGATGATATCATTCATGTGATAATACCATGAATCTCTTCAGACTCTAATATAACCTTAGATACAATCAGTATAAACAGACAGTCACAGACTGTCACTCATCCATGGAGTTACTCACACACCTAGTCAGTTATGCCAAAAATCAATCACACCTCCATTTTCTCAACTATACAGTTATACACACCTTACTTATTCAAACATATACTAACACATATTTACTTTACTCTCTTATACAATCTCTGATACATGTTCTCAATGATCCATACAGCCACTCACACTTTCACTGGCTCTTATGCACAGTTATTTATAGATGTCAACTCTCACATGTACTGTGTTTTACATATGTACTTAATTTGACATGTAGCACTGAGATATCCATTCACTCACTAATACACTCATGCACAGTCAACCGCCCATACAGCTGTTTCCACATACACTTTTGAATCCATACGTATAGTGAATCAACTACTCACACATCTATGTACAGTCACACACCTCCCAGCCACCCATACACACACACTCAGTTTCCCATACAAATACTTGGACAACCAATGAATAACCCATACAGTTACTCATATAGCTACTGATCAACACATGCAGCAGTTTACAGAACAACAGACATAATGATGCACATATTAAAACAGTTTAGTCACTAACCCATGCACTCAGTGAGACACATTTAATCACTCACTCATACAGTCAGTCATGCACCTACTAAATCCTTCATCCAGACACTTATACATCCACTCATTCTTCAATATGTAAGACATATTTTAACTTTACAGAAACATACAGTCACTGGATGTTGTCATCAGTGATGTCATCAGTGATGTCATTTGAGATGTCATCAGTGATGTCATCAGTGATGTCACTAACCATGTCATGAATGATGTAATATGTGACATTATCAGCAGTGGATTGCGGGTGCGCGATATATAGTTAGCGCTTATAACTATATATGGAATTTCAATGGTTTTATGCGAGTAAAATAAGGTTTTGTAAATGCAAATCCCTAACTATATATGGCCTAAAACCAATGGTTTTTTCATTGAATATATATATGTATAACTCTAACCACTAGTATATGTAGTAGACCTTTATACTCACTACCATTCCTATGTGATTCTTAGAGTTTATCCGTTTGTATTTCTTCCTTGAGGGCCTTTACAACTTGTAATTTGCAAATTTTTCTGTTTGTATCTCTTCCTTGTTTGACTTTACAACTTGTACATTTGCAATTTCTTCTGTTTGTATCTATTATGTAACTCATGTAATCCTAAGTCCCTATGTATCGCAACTGGTTCTTTTGTAAAGCGCTCTGACACCTTTGGTAATGTTTGCGCTATATAAAATCACATTAAATAAATAAATAAAAATACTGTATGCCATGTAGGGCTTCTACTCTTATGCACAGCATTTTATTTAAAATTTCAACGTAGTCATGACAAATTAACACACACAAAATAATAGTAGTAGTAGTTGGATGGCTTAATCCACCCACCAACAACAACCATTTTTTAAAATGTATTTGTATTATTAGTATTTATTATTTGTGCTAAGTTTGCCTCAGTGTTGGAAGGTTGGGGGTGAGATGGAAAAGAAGTATTATGAGAGGAGAAATAAATGGTAAACTAGAGGTATAATGAACTGGTCTTATGCGTAGAATGGTGGCACATTGTGATTTACCAGCCGTAGACATCTGGTTGGCAGGATGGAAGGGAATGGGCAGGAGAGGTGAGGTAGGCGAGGTGCTGGAAGTAACAGGAATGAGAAAGATATAGAAGACAGAAGTAGGTTTGGGTGAAGATTCAATCACTACATTAAGGGCAGCTCCTGATGTGATGTCAGCTCAGGGATGCAGGTTTCCTATACCGCTCCTCAGTACGGACTGCTCACACTGTGCACTAGTGGCAGCGTGTCAAACTGAATACCAGTACTG
Source organism: Lissotriton vulgaris (assembly GCF_964263255.1). Taxonomy (NCBI): domain Eukaryota; kingdom Metazoa; phylum Chordata; class Amphibia; order Caudata; family Salamandridae; genus Lissotriton; species Lissotriton vulgaris. The sequence goes on along the minus strand of NC_141693.1, from coordinate 1,830,785,226 downwards.
ATTACGCATAAGGACTATCAGTGCCTGATTCTCATAAGGTCCAGGGCTGCCAGCTCCTCACACTACCCAGCAGTGTGCATAGAAGCTGCTCATAAGGGTGAGGGGGTTTGCAGCCTTCATGCCAATTCAATCCTTTCCCCTCACAGTTGAGCCTGCCAAGGGGTGACCCACTTAAAGATGGCTTTACTCACACCAGGGTTGTACACATGCCGCTAGAGTTGTCCATGTGGCCTTGCTGAAGGTATCTTTATTGTAGAAAAGTCATGCCTGTCAGCCCCAGTGGCGGCTCCTCCCCTATGGCGAAGGAGCGTTGCCTCCCTTGCCTGCCTCAAAACGTGAAAAATAGAACGATAATAAAACAGGTTTATTATAATTTCATTTTTCAGGTTCTGAGGTCCGAGCGAGTCATTGGGACGGGGCCATTGCGAGGGCAGTGACAGAGGGAGTGGTTGCACTGTGATCAGTGCGCAAGTCTGTTTGGCCAGCCGCCTAAGGCCAGGCAAACCGACATGACATGCTCTCTGAGCTGTCTCCAACGAAGCTGCATTGCTGGGTTGGAGACAGCAAAGCACAGGCTCCCAGTCTCTTTAGGAAATCAAACTCACAGCGCTCAGGCCAATCCTGACGCTACTTTCAAACATGAGAGCAGCATCAGGATTGGACGCAGGGGAGCCGTTGCTGCAGTGAGGACATGGAGAAGAACGGCGGGTGGCAGCGACGTTCTTTTTCTCTATTTTCATCTTTAAATATTTCCTTGTTGTCCTTATCCTCTTCCCCCCCACCTCTCTGTCCTCATCGTCCCCCTCGCGCCTCACCACTCCACCCGCACAGCAGCCGCTACTGGTCAGCCCCTTGCATTACAAGTGCAGGTTATTTAGGAGGGTGATCCCATTAAGTAGAAGACCACCAACTCTTTTATTGTAGGGCATTCAAGGTTTTAAAAGTCCCCATTAAAGCCTGCGGCGGCATTGTATGTGTTAGGTAAGTGAATACCAGTAATAAGAGGATATCATCCACAAAATGCGGGCAACTTCAAAGATATGCTGTGCATCCAGCATGTGGTCAACGATTATGTCCGTTATCACTTGATTGTTGGTAGAAAATGGGAACAATGTTTCCCGGTGTTATGGTAACTTTAAATGTGGTTTTGTGGGCATCGTTGTGGCACTTTAGTTGTGACACAGTCAAAAGACAGCCGTACAGGTTGTTCAGGACCATCTGGCTGGATTAGTAGTGGAACACGGTATGAGACTTAAGGGAAGTAAGAGCAAACATGGTGATGCAAAGGAGAATTGAAGGAGTTAGGAATGCACACAGTAGCCACTTTCCAGACTGGCTTGGCAACTCTGGTCACAGAATGATGAGCTTCAGGATGCGGTTTATAAGCCAAACATTATCCACACCTAGAAACAGCATAGGATATACTCACAAAACACATAGATATTACCACCCACACATGTACACCACAATAACTAACTCCAACATTCCATACAAGAATCAGTCACCATATTACTTCTCCCTTTACACGCAAACCAATTTCACAACACAAACATTCCACATCACACAGAGACATATAGAACACATACCAGTGACTGTAACGTTCCATACATGCACCAACCTCATTAGTCACATGTCAAATACCCCCCATCATCTCACGGACTACTAACCTAACAGATAATCACCCAAAGCAGATGACGTTATATTCCTTCTCCTCAAACCTCTGATTTCCAGATCTATCACTCTCACATTTCTAAACTCATCTAAATGCAACCCATCCTCTTAAAGCTCTTTCATCTCCACCATCAAGTCTCAGCCTCCTGAAATGTCCCAAATCTCAAAGCTGAAAACAATGGGGCATATTATCAAGGACCGGTGTTAAAATTATCGCCGTTTTATCGGCAGGAAACTGCCGATAAAACGGCGATAATGGGCTTGATAATACGCCAATGTTAACATCAGAACATGGGCTTCTATGGGAATTCGCAAGGGCGTATTATCAAGCCTATTATCGCCATTTTATCGGCAGTTTTCTACCCATAAAACGGCGATAATTTTAACACCGGTCCTTGATAATATGCCCCAATGTTATTAGCCACATCAACAGTATCTGCATTTTACATACATGCCCTCTTCCTCCATACTTTGAAATCCTGACTCAAAATTCCACACACAACCATTTAAGAGCCATATCAAATTCCATAAAACTTCCACCAGCAGTTGTATACTATCATCAGTTACTTCAAGCAAATGCAATGGCCTACAGCCATTGTACTGCCCACACCAGGTACATCTTCCCAGACACCTCTTCTACTATTTTTATATTTCATCATCCTGATATTTCTCCACTTTTCCAATAGAGACTTCAGTACTGCCATGACTTGCCTTTCCTTTGCATCAGCAAAGACACTGTGGGACCTACTTACAAATAGCATTTTGTAGTGATTTTAGTAGTACTACAATAGTACTATAATAACAATTAACTCGCTGGAGTAGAAACTTTCAATCAGGTCTGTACACATTCTGTCCAAGAACAGTACAATGCAAATGTATGGCACAGGTTCCTCTTGACTGAGCACTCTGTCCTGGAACGTTAATGGTCTGGGAAGCAAGATTAAAAGAGTGATAGTCCTGCAATATCTGAAAGACATGGTCCCAATATGATAATGCTTCAAGAGACCCACCTCAAGGGTAACATTGCAGGGCGCTTTTGGAAAGGGGCGACCATTCGGTCCCCCCGAACGTATGGTGGAGTACCACGATCCCCCCGGGAAGCCATCTTGGGCGGGAGGCGAGTCTCGGCTGGTATGCCCGAAGCGGCGTAGCCGGGGCGCTCCTTTTTCCCGCTCTAGAATGGGCTGTCCTAGACGCCGACGCGGCCGGCCACGCCCTCGGAGGCAGGCGGGGGCGGGTTTACTCCCGCCCTGAAGACGGATAAAAGGAGCGGAAGCCAAGAAAGCATCCTCTTGTTCCTGTGCTCTGAAGCTGCACCTCCCCGCTGCACGTGAGCTCGAGACGGAACGAAGAGCCAATTTTGAGCGTTGTAATCTTTCTTTTGTCTTACAGATATCCCGTCTGAGAATGCCTAAGAAAGTCGGAAAGCGGGTCGGTACCGAGCAGATGCTCCGCATGCTCATGAAGGAGATAGCCGATTTGAAGAAAAAGGTGGAGGCTAAGGACGGGGAGGGAGGACCGAAACGGCCTTTGCAGGGAGCAGTCCCCGGTGGAAGAAGCAAGAGGCCCAGAAGGGGGGTACTTGGGGGGGACACCCCGGTTCCCGATACCCCACGTGAGGAGCCAATCCCGGTGCCGAAAGAGGGGAATCCAATCCCTGTGGTGGTCACCCCAGTGAACAGGGAGGATATGCCCCCCGAGTTAGCGGCACAATTGGCAGCGTGGTTGGGAAAAGATAGCGAGGGCGCCACAGCTGACGACGCCCGGGCAGTAATGAGGCAACTCCGGGAATCCAGGGAAGCTGCGAAGGCACCACCTTCTGTTCCCCCACAGGTTCCGGCGGCTGAAAGGGCAGCAGGCCCAAGTGCGGCGGCAAGTGCAGGGTCTACTTCAGGTAAGCGGCCATTGCCGATTGCGGGGGAGGGGTCTGTACCTTCTCGAAGGGAGAAGATTGCCCAGCATGTTCCACTAGAAATTAAGGAATTGATTTAGGCGGATAAGTATGTAAACATGTTTTCATTGCTTACCGACCATTACGAGATAGAGCATGTGAAGAGCCAAAAGGAGCTCATGCATCCGAGTGTTTGGGGCGCAAAAATGGCCGCCTTTAAAATTGACGAGAACATTGGTACTTGGGGCAGAGCGTGGGGCATATTTACCTCCATCATGGGCGAGCGCAGGCCCGAGTTGCTGACCGAGTTACCTATTTATCAGTCACGTATTATGGAGTATTCTGTGGCATATGGGGGCAATCAGTGGTTCTGCTATGACAATCTTTTTAGAAAAGCTAAGGAACACGACCCATTGTTGACTTGGGATTGTTACGACTCTGTGTCATGGCAAAAAATGGAGAGTACAGGAATGTTGAAGGTACCATTGGTAGGGAGTGACCGAGGGGAATCTTCCCGCCAAAACGCTGGGACACCCTTTCGGACGGGTGCAGGTAACGAGTACCACTCGAAGCCGAGTGGCAACACAGGGAAAAAGGGGATCTGTTGGAATTTTAACAGAGGGAAATGTACGAGGCCCCAGGGGTCATGCAAATTCAGACATGAGTGTGGGGGGTGTGGGCAGCCATCCCATCCTGAGTCCTTGTGCAGAGCCAAAACGGGTGATAACGGTGGTAAGGGAGGCACCAAACAGGTCTAATATAGTCCGAGGGGCGCCTTTACCTACTCCGATTGATACCATGGCAATGATTCCTTGGCTCAACGAATACCCGGATCATGCTTCCGCTGGGGTGTTGCGAAACGGGTTCTCATATGGTTTCCGCATCCCAGTGGGGAATTTTCAGGGTGTAGCAAACTGTAAGAATCAACTATCGGTCTTGCAGCACGCGGCGGTGGTCCAGGTAAAGATTGGGAAGGAGGTGACTCGAGGTCGTGTCGCCGGTCCATTCGATTTGCCACCGGTTGTTAACTTTGTTTGTTCCCCTCTAGGGGTGGTCCCCAAGAAGGACCCGGGTGAGTTTCGGCTGATACATAATTTGTCAGCCCCACGTGGTCTTTCCGTGAATGACGCGATAGACACGGAAGTGTGTTCAGTGCGGTACGCATCTTTCGATGAGGCCGTAGCCATGTTGAATCGCCTGGGGCCCGGGGCGCTGATGGCGAAATCAGACATCGAGTCAGCGTTCCGGTTGCTCCCGGTACACCCAGACGATCAGCGTCTTCTTGGTTTCATGTTTCAGGGTCACTATTACATGGATAGATGTATGCCAATGGGGTGCTCGATTTCATGTGCCTATTTCGAGAAGTTCAGTTGTTTTCTGCAGTGGGTATTCACAAGGAAGACAGGTTTTCAACATGTTATGCACTATCTCGATGACTTTCTGTTTTTGGGGGCAGCCGGGGATCCTGAGTGTGGACAGGCTTTACATGCATTTTGTGTCTTAATGAATCAATTTGGTGTGCCATTGGCGCCAGGTAAGACTGTGGGTCCCTCGACCTTGATCGAGTTTCTGGGGATCGAGCTCCACTCGGTAGAAGGTTGTTTTCGATTACCCAAGGGAAAAGTATTGAAATTCAGGTTAGCCCTTGAGACATGTATTCGTGCAACAAAGGTAAACCTGCATCAATTGCAACAGGTGGTGGGTCAGTTGAATTTTGCCCTAAGAGTGATACCAATGGCGCGCCCCTTTTCCCGCTCGATTGCACAAGCCATGGTCGGCCTGAAGGAGGGACATCACCGCACGAGACTCTCGGCAGAGGTTCGCCAGGACATGCGCATTTGGTTGGCATTTCTGGCGGATTTTAATGGTCGAATTGTCTGGAACAATCCAGCGGTGTCCTCCGAGGAGCTGGGGCTTTGGACAGATTCGGCGGGGAGTATAGGTTTTGGTGCCATATTTGGTACACAATGGTCGGCTCAAAAATGGCCGTCATGGTGGCATGAATGCGGGTTGACGAGTAACATTGCTTTTCTCGAACTTTTTCCTATTTTGGTGGCCCTGAAAACGTGGCCCGGGGGTTTCCGTGATCACTCTGTGGTGTTCTGGTCTGATAACATGACCGTGGTGGAGTGTATCAATAGTCAGGCAGCACGATGCATATTGCTTCTGAGACTGCTCAAGGAGATTGTGTTGTTATGCATGCAACTGAATGTACTGTTTAGGGCAAGACATGTGCCGGGGGTGATGAACCAAGCGGCTGATGCGCTTTCTCGTTTCCGTATGCAGGCCTTCTGGGGTTTTCTGCCCACAGCGGACCCGGTGGCGGCACCCTTTCCCGAAGCTCTCTGGTCTCTCGGTGCCCCGAACTACAAAACCTCGTGGGAGAGAGTTTAGCACCCAGGACGAGGAAGGCATATGAAGGGGCGTTCCGTTCCTATTGGGCCTTTTTGGGTACTGCTAGGGGGGAGCTTTGGGGTCAGGAAGAGTTTGTTGTGAAATTTCTGCTCTCTTTACATCAGGCAGGCAAATCAGTAGCTACGGCCCAGAGGCATCGGGCCGCCATTTCCTTTATGGCAAAGGCTCATGGGATCCAGGACCCGACAGCGTCTTTCGTTGTGCAGAAAGCGCTACGTGGGTGGCAACGCCTTGAGGGTCGCAGAGTAGATGAGAGGCACCCGATAGGTCTGGATAGGTTGGCCCTGTTATCCTCCGTACTCCCTGCAACATGTTCATCCCAGTATGAAACTGTGTTATTCCGGGCCGCATTTGCGCTAGCATTCCATGGGGCTATGCGGGTAAGCGAACTAGTGGCGAAGAACAAGAGGGATACGATGGGGGGATTGTGCCGGGAGCACATTCAGGTCAGGGGGGAGACGATGACGGTCTCGTTTGTTAGGTCCAAATCCGATCAAGGTGCAATCGGGGACTGCGTAATCATTCAGAGGATCCCCGGGTCTGCCATGTGCCCTGTGGTATGCGTAGAGGAATATTTGGCACAGAGGGTTGCAGCATGGGGGGGACCTTTTTGAGACACGCTGACGCCACCCCACTGACGAGGTTTCAGTTCCAGAGGGTGCTTGCGATGTCGATTTCGGCCGCGGGCTTGAACCCCGGCGAGTTCGGGACCCATTCCTTTCGGATAGGGGCTGCTACTGAGGCTACAGCCAGGGGTCTGAGTGTCGAACAAGTAAAACGTGTGGGGCGTTGGTCCTCGAACTGTTATAAAAGGTATGTGCGGTTGCACATGTTGTGAAGCAGTAATGATATACTCACGCTTCTTGTTTCTGTTTGATTTTCAGTTACGCAAGCTTACGAAGCGGGGCGGACTGTACAGTCGACCCGACTCCTGGGGACCAGCGGTCAGAAATCACCGTCTGCGAATAAAGAGGTGTGGGTCGTGGGCCACTCATATGTGAGGCGTGCCGCGGACGTATTCAAAGCAGGTGATATGATTCACGTGGCTGGGGAATACGGGTACAGGGTGTCCTTCTACGGAAAGGGCGGGCTCTGTATTGACCAGTTTCAATTCTTTTTTGAGGGTTTGTTAGAGCGGACAAGGTCACCGCCGTCTATAATCATAGTCCATCTTGGGGGTAACGATCTGGTGGCCACTGGTAGACGACTTCTTCTTGAGGCAATGCTTTCCACAGTAAGTTGGTTGGCAAGAAGAGTTCCAGGGTGCACAATTGCATGGTCCCATATGATCCCACGGAAAGTGTGGCGGGGGGCTATTTCGGTTACTGCTCTGAATCATTCAGTAAGGAAGATAAATAACAAAGTGAGTAGATTGTTTCGTTCAAATACAATACATTCTGTTTCGCATGGTTGTATCAAAGGGGACAGTATGTATTTGGGGGACGGGGTTCACTTGTCCCGGGTGGGGAACGAGTTACTCATAGGAGACTTCATAGCCTGGTTAAGGGGTTTACACCATGACCTTTAGGTAGGAGTTTTGTGGGGGGTCCGGATAGCCGGTCAACTATCCGGCCTGTGGCGGTAAGGTCATGATCGGTGAGCAGTAATTCGAAGATCCCTATGAGGGGGCGTCACCCATTACGGATGGGAGCGCTCGGGGGAGGTGGCCAATTGGCCCCTCAACGGGGAGGCGGTCCTGTCTAAGGAGAGGCCGCCGGAAGGAAAGGAAAGGTGGTCAAGGCCCCTTCCTGGATAGGAGGGGCTACGGCCCCTCCTGGGGAATTTCCCGGGGCCAGGACATCTGCGACGGCAGATGGGTAAGTTGTGTGGGGTGCGGGAGGGGGTTTACGCTACCTTTTAGACACCTCACACGAGTCCTCGAACGACCGTTAAATGGCGTCGAGTTTATTGGGGCCCCCGTCAAGTACAAAGGGAAATTGGTAGATGCACTTGAGGTACGCCTCTGTGCGGTCGCTCCTCTCACAAGTGAAGGGGGTATTTCTGGTTTAGGGATCTGACACCGGTTACGACCTTGCCGTTGGCCCTTAACGTTAGGATGTACAATTTCAAGTCAAATGTTTTGTAGGATGTTAGTTCGGCTAGGAGAATCTTTGTATTAGAGATCTGTTAAGGTTAGCCAAACATCGTAATGTGGAAATGAAATTGTACATAATATGAAACTGTTATTTTAATGTTTTATTTTGTTTCATATTTTAATAAATACGGCCGGGAAGGGTAACTCCCTTCCCGCCTTCCAAAAGTTCAAGAACTGTTTCCGGTTTCCCAATTCTTGGGGATTGTGTTGAGAGGGGGTGGCGGGTATCTCAGCCATATGGAAAGGGGCGACCATTCGGTCCCCCCGAACGTATGGTGGAGTACCACGATCCCCCCGGGAAGCCATCTTGGGCGGGAGGCGAGTCTCGGCTGGTATGCCCGAAGCGGCGTAGCCGGGGCGCGCCTTTTTCCCGCTCTAGAATGGGCTGTCCTAGACGCCGACGCGGCCGGCCATGCCCTCGGAGGCAGGCGGGGGCGGGTTTACGCCCGCCCTGAAGACGGATAAAAGGAGCGGAAGCCAAGAAACCATCCTCTTGTTCCTGTGCTCTGAAGCTGCACCTCCCCGCTGCACGTGAGCTCGAGACGGAATGAAGAGCCAATTTTGACCCACCCACCAGCCCCTGAGGACAGCGAGTCGTTGTGAATACAGTTTTGATATAGTATCTCTTTGGTTTTTCTCTGTTTTCTTACAGGTTGTGATGATCGTCGTGAAATTTTTTAAGATGCAATAAAGAATGGTTATTTTCAGTATGTTTTGCAAATAAAGTAATTTGGTACGAGGATTGATCAGTATTTACGCTTGGTAATAAGTGATGTTGCTTTGTAATCTTAGTAAGTTAGGTAGAATTGTCGTATTTATTTTGGTCGGGCGGTAAGGTCATGATCGGTGAGCAGTAATTCGAAGATCCCTATGAGGGGGCGTCACCCATTACGGATGGGAGCGCTCGGGGGAGGTGGCCAATTGGCCCCTCAACGGGGAGGCGGTCCTGTCTAAGGAGAGGCCGCCGGAAGGAAAGGAAAGGTGGTCAAGGCCCCTTCCTGGATAGGAGGGGCTACGGCCCCTCCTGGGGAATTTCCCGGGGCCAGGACATCTGCGACGGCAGATGGGTAAGTTGTGTGGGGTGCGGGAGGGGGTTTACGCTACCTTTTAGACACCTCACACGAGTCCTCGAACGACCGTTAAATGGCGTCGAGTTTATTGGGGCCTTCGTCAAGTACAAAGGGAAATTGGTAGATGCACTTGAGGTACGCCTCTGTGCGGTCGCTCCTCTCACAAGTGAAGGGGGTATTTCTGGTTTAGGGATCTGACACCGGTTACGACCTTGCCGTTGGCCCTTAACGTTAGGATGTACAATTTCAAGTCAAATGTTTTGTAGGATGTTAGTTCGGCTAGGAGAACCTTTGTATTAGAGATCTGTTAAGGTTAGCCAAACATCGTAATGTGGAAATGAAATTGTACATAATATGAAACTGTTATTTTAATGTTTTATTTTGTTTCATATTTTAATAAATACGGCCGGGAAGGGTAACTCCCTTCCCGCCTTCCAAAAGTTCAAGAACTGTTTCCGGTTTCCCAATTCTTGGGGATTGTGTTGAGAGGGGGTGGCGGGTATCTCAGCCATAAAAGATGTGGCTACAAAACCGGGCCCACTTGGGATGCACATCAGACTCACAGGGAGCGGGCTCTACTGATCAAAGAATCCACACCTTACATCTTGCAACAAACCTGGACTGACACACAAGGAAGATATGTAGTGCAAACAGGCCACCGAGATGAAATGACGTTAAATCATTGTTCGATATATGTCCTGATTCAACAACACATCCAGTACTCTTGACACTGGACGTCTTGCTGTCAAAAAGGCTGATAGGGATACTTATGCTGGGTGATGACTTCCATTTGGTTATGCAAGAGGAACTAGACAGGAGTATCCCACGGAGGGAGTAACATTAAAAAAAGGCCCTCTGGGTGACATATGGCAGAAACGGTTGTATGACGGAACCCCGCATGCATTTACTCCGCATGCCTTCACAACGCAGTCACTACCCCAACTGCAACGTTACCACGTGTTACTTTACCAGTATAAATTACTATTCCAACTCCTGTGTATGCAACAGTAAGGACGGTGTTTGACTTAAAAGCCAACACCAGCCCAACAACGCACCCTCTAAAGCTAGTCTTTGTAATGACTTGTGGGTTAAAGGAACGCATGGTAATGTCGCAGTTGGGGTAGCGACTACGTTTGAAAGGCAGGTCGTTATTCTGACTGCAGGGTAAAGGATGTTTCCCAGCAGAAACAGCACTCATTCGAAAAACAATACACTTTTTATTTGAGTGCCCATCATATGTTTTCCTGGAATTGCCAATTTCTTATCCACTAACTTCACACGGGCCCATTTCAGGGACCAGGATTACTTGCAAGGGGGATATCAGACCATTCCCTTGTGTAGAGATGAGAGGATCAGAGGGAGGGTAGAAAGAGGGCTTGTCGCTCAAAGCATGTTATTTAAAATATAGGAAATTGGTGAATAAACTCCGGGCATACATAGATCTCTATTTTAAGGTAAATTTGGATGTTATTAAGTCTAATGCCAAACTTTGGAAAGCATATAAACAACTTGGTAAGGGGCAAGGCCATTTGACACATAAAAGGGAAAATAGAAGGAGCAAGCTGATGCCATAGATCCTTAAGCTGGAATACTTAATGGGAGACAAACAGCTGGGCCCTCAAACAGCATAATTATCAAGACCTAGCAGAAAGTGCTGCTGCTAGTCAAATTCCAAAACAAAAACAAATGAAGCCATGATTGAGCCAAGAGGGCTAACATTGAAGGAGGATACCTGATCAAGACAAATAAACACCATCCCCACATCGAGTGAACCCCGGCTGGGGTCTGAGATGTCATGGTACATACCTAACGGATACCGTTCTGGATATTTGATATATGTCTTTCTTTGAATACATTTAAGGCTGCCCTTTGGTCTGTTTTAGTCCTGAGAAAGACCCGCCATGATGTATAGTCATTAACACTTGAACACAGGGTCGAAACGTCACCAACAATTTGTTATGTCCTATGTCAGCTATCCTTGGAATATGGAATGATGATAAAAGCATACACTGAACAAAATGTTTTGGGACATTTTGATTATATGTGGTTCCGAGGTGATCTGAGATTTTTTATTTTCACTATGTATATGTCAATGTGATGTATTGTTCTTTATGTTTTCTGGACAGCAGTTAAAAAGAGAAATATGAAACAAGATATATATACATGTTTTGATATATGAAAAATAATATATCTAAAACATAATTTGATGTTTGTTTTGTGTTAGTGATTGTAAGATATTGTTTTCTTGAAAGATTTGTGTCATTTGAGTCAGGAGAAATTTCCAACAGGTTGAAGAGATCACTTACAGGCCCTTCTAGTATTTAATGTTTAATGAAAAACTTTATTAACAATTTGCCTTGAAGAAATGTTTTTTACCCAACAGAAGTGTTTGTAGCTCATAATTACAATTGGGTAAGGCAGGAGGGGCAAATGGCCTGCTGCTGGAATTATATAATGCATGGCAAGTAAGCTGTCACCACATCTACTGCGAATGTACACAGTCAAAAATAGTAACTGCAGACTAGAGAGGAGCGACATTAATTCCTAGGATGGGGAGGCACAATAATACTCGTGCCACCGTTAAGGGTAGTGAGATGTTGGCAGAGCTGGGAAAACTACAGTGATTCCTTCAGTGTGATCATATAGGGATCTGCAAACTAAAATATCTTTGGAAAGATGAAGCCCCCCTATTTTAAAATGTAAAAAGTGTGTGGTATTGGCATGCGTTGTAAATGTATATTCGCTGTAAAAACATGCGTGGTAAAAAATGCGTGGCAAAGGCATGCAATGTATTTACCTGCGTTGTACCGTCGTACAACCCCCCAAGAGACACTCCAGCGAGTAGGCACAAACATAGACTCCACTTCACTAGAGGACAGAATGCTGAACGCCCCACTTCTTAAAAAGTTACATTGATGCCGTGGTTAATTTGTAACAAACTAAGTGGCGGGGCTCTCGTCTGGAGGCAGCTTGCACCAGCTCATTTCTCTTGTTAGCGCCGCCTGAAACACAACCAACCACTAACCATGAAAGTGGGGTGAGGATGTGGCGTAATGGATAGAGCTGCTGAATTCGAGTCTCAGCATCGGCTTAACATCCTGTGATTCATGGACAATCATGTAATCTCCCCATGACTACCATAAATTAATGTGTCCTTGACTGGTGGTCATGAAAAGTGCCAGTGTTGATGATTAACTGCCGGTGATGAGTACCGGTAATCAGCAGCTCAAATTAAGCACTGCATTAATGATGTAGGGCATGGAAATGTCCAGACTGCAAATTCTGTCCTGGAACGTTAATGATTTGGGCAGAAAACGATCATGGACAATTCCCCAAACCCATTAATAAAGTTGAAAATTGATTGGGAAACTGACCTGGGAGAAATTTAAGAAGAAGAATAGTGGGAGGAGGCCATGGGATCACCCCACAAGGCGGCAATAACAGCAGGGTTACGTATCTTACACAGATCCCTCTGTCTGTCTCCCTCTGTATCCCTGTCTGTCTCCCTCTCCCTCCCTCTGTCTCCCTGACTCCCTCCCACTGTCTCCCTCCCTCTGTCTACCTCTCTCTCTGTCTCTCTCTCTCTGTCTCCCTCCATCTCCCCCCTCCCTGTCACTCTGTCTCCCTCTCTGTCTCCCTCCGTCTCCCTCTCTCTGCCTCTGTCTGTCCCCATCTCTGTCTGTCCCTATCTCTGTCTGTCCCTGTCGCCCCCCTCTGTCTCCCTCTCTCTGTCTCTGCCTCTATCTGTCTGCCCCTGTCCCTGTCTCTGCCTTGATCTGTCTCTGTCTGTATCTGCCTCGATCAGTCTGTCCCGGTCTCTGCCTCTATTTAGCTCTGTCTGCCCCTGTCTCTAACCGTCTCTGCCTCTATCTGTCTCTGCCTCTATCTTTCTATGTCTATTTCTTTCTCTATCTGTCTTGGTGCCTCGGGCAGTGCACACGTACTGTGTCTACACGTCTCCGTCACCAGCCCCCTCCCCTCCCCCGCCCTCTTCTCCCTGTTTAATGTAAAAGCCAGCTTGTTTTCGCTCTGAATTTGCAGCTTCGTTGGGTTTGTGTCCCACCACTGGGCCTGGGGTCACATCTGTCACTGCCTTTAATTCTGACTCTTACCCCAGAGCTGTCAGATCAAAGCCCCCTTTGGCACCAGTCACCCGTCCGTGTAGGTATGCATGCATCAATTATATATAGTGCCAACTTAGCGGCGAGTATTTGTGCGCTGTGCTGCTAGAGCGGAGACCAGGCCTGAGCTCCCTGGTCATGGCTCAACCACCTGACTACAGGCTGGCGGGAAACATTACATCACAGGCTCTTAACAACCACCTCACCCGGCTCTCACTCCCTGCTGCCCTCCGGCTCTCACACCCTGCTGTCCTCTGTCACCTCACCCCGCGTGTGTGGCAACCAGGGCTGAGATAGCTTCCCGGGCACACACACACAGCCACACCAGAGTACTTCACAGGTCTTTAAAAGACTATTTATCTGTTAATAAGGCTTTGTAGTATTTCACCTCTTCTTAGCTTCCCTGCATCTCCACTCTGACTAACTATCACTGGAATCGCCCGGCCCCCATACAACAGAGTCTCTCGGAGTCCGCGCTGCTGCAACCGCAGGTGTTTGCTGACACTCTTTAAAAAAAAAGAAGGAGCACAGGTACGATGTCTGCAAGGTCCGCAGGCCAACAAGGAAGGCCGTACTATAAGTACCTGTGGTGTAGACTGTAAAGCAGTACTCCTCTTGCGGTGTCTTTAGACATGAAATGGTACATTTGCCTAAAAATGATGTGCGTAAAACTGTTTATCCCACTAGAGCTTGCTGTCTGGCTTGTACATCCACACAATTGTATTTGGTAAAGGTTTGTGGGTTTTTCCATGTTTAGGCTTTGCAAATGTCTTTTAGCAGGATATTTCTCAAGAAAGTCATTGATGCTCCCTTTTTCCTTGTTGAATGATTCCTTGGGGTTGTGGGTTGTGTTAGTTTTGCCTTGATGTAGCAAATTTGTATACATTTAACTATCTATCTAGCAATTACGTTTCCTTGGATTTAAAAAAGCTACAAATAGTTGTGTTTTTCAAAATATTTTTGTCTTTCCACATAGTACATAAGGGCGAGTTTAACAACAGGTGTATGTAATGTCCTTTCTGCAACTGGTTCTGGTAAGAAAACTGGTAAATCCAGAGTCTGATTTAAGTGGAAAGACAATATAACTTTTGTCAGAAAGCAAAATCAGTGATCCAGTACAGGTTCAAGTTTGAAAAAGATAACCCCCCTTATTGTATTTTAGGATATAAAGATTTATTTAATAAAGCCATTCGTTTCAGATTCTGTAAGCATCCAAATCAAGAGCCTGAAGTACTATGTAATTTAATGTAATGTAAATTGGTACTTATAGAGCACACAGCTACTCAAATGAGTGTCCTGGCGCTGAAAGACCTCAAGACAGACAACTGACTATATATAAATGAAACACTCGGCTCATTGGCTATTGCTGGAAAAGCCAGGTTAACTGATACCGCCACTGGAATGTTAACAAATGTGTAATATTTTAAAATGTGTTAATCTGGAAAAGATGTCCATTTTTGTTATCTGGGCCAGCGCTATCAGAGATTATATAATCTTTGACCAGATATCCGAGATATAATCTTGTTTACAACTGGTCACAAATTACATATCTTAAATCCAAAACCTGGTATAGAAAGAAAGCTATACAAATTACACATCACAGCAGTAAAAATATATGTCGTCCAAAAACCAGTTATTTAGAGCAATTACACTAATAAAACTAATGAACACATATTGATTACTACAGTGTGAAAGTCTCACGTTGGCATTTAAAGCCCTTCATTCTATTGGCCCCGGCTACATTAGGAAGCGCATTGCTCCCTATGTTCCGCGGAGGATGTTGCGGTCTGCCGATTTGGCAAAAATGGTAGTTCCTGCTGTGAAACGAGTCCGGATGGGAGGCCGGTCCTTCCAATACGTGGCGGCTCGTTTTTGGAATGAGCTCCCTCTCTCCCTCCGCAAAGCCAATAATCTTCTGGCTTTCAGGAAGGAGCTGAAGACCGTGCTTTTCTCTACATGATCTCTGTGACTGCTGCGTCTCTGCTTTGTTGTTTTCTGAGTTTTTCAGGCCTCTTTGCTAAAGCGCCGGGACACCCCTCGGGGTAGCCGTGCGCTCTAAAAGTACGGCTATAACATAACATAACAAACGAGGTTCCATGACTTTAAAGTACTCTATTGTAAAAATTGCTGGGGAATGGTCGGACACATTCCTTGGGATATAGTCTACACTAACCATCCTCTTTGGGTGTTCACTTGGGGTGACAACATAACAAACATACAAACATAACAAACTCTCGACTGTGGGCCAAAGGGATGACACGTAGAAAAACTGCTTTCAAACTTGATCTGATTTTCACCAAGGAGTGTTAATTCAAGTTAATATCGCCCAGAACCCTCAAAACTTTGTATCTAATAAATACGGGTTGTGACTGTCTGTCCAGCTCCGCATCAAGTGAGAGATTAAAGTCTCTACCCTAGGATAACACAACCTTCATAACAGTATACAAATAAATTACACTTTTTGAAAAAAAAACTCAAAAGCATCCAATTAAGGTACATGCGTACTAATTATAGGAATCTCCTTATGTAAAAATCTACTCTTCCGTCAGAATCACTAATTAGCCATATTCTTTGACCATATTCTTTGCTCTCCACCATTAATGGAAGTCTGTTAGGCAAATTAATAAAAACTCCCCCCTTCAATTGTATGCAGAGAAAGTGGTATAGAGAAGACACCTGGGAAGGTGTTTCTTTTTAGGATATTAAGTTTGTGGTTCCTAAAGTATTTATCTTGGATCAATCTAAATTATCCTTCTAGAGTTTCAGAACTTAAAAACGCCTACCTCTTGAATTCCTATTCTTCGATTCTTTTAATTTAATATCTAACCACTATTTAAGCATATATATGCAATTGCAGACATTATTTTTCACACCCCGTCTGGTCTGCCATTCGCTTATTCTCCAATCTTCCACTCCGATATTAGTCTCTTATAAACACCTTTAAACATACCTATGTTGATTGGTGACAATTTTGAATTTACACGTACATACTGATTTTCTTTCCTGATTTTTAAGGTTACTTTGGGGAGGTTCCTGCATTGAATCCCCATCGCTTCCACTATTCTCAGACACGCATAACAAAAAAGCTTACTGCTGTCAAGTAAAATTAGAAAGGAAAGAGCAAAGAAACTCCAATGCTACAGCAAAGAGAGAAAATAGAATTAGCATGAATGGAGAAGAGAAATCAATTTCGCTTGGATTTCTAAAAATATCTGCTCCATCCTTCTAAGGCCTCCATGCATTTTAAGTCCAATTTGCCAAATACGTTTATCTTTCACTTTTCCTTTATGATTCTTTCCTTCCATTTGCCCGCTCTCTGTTCGCTATCTCTTTTTCATTCCCCACCGCTTCTTCTCTTCTTCCCCTCCGCTTTTTTTCTCTTCCATCCTTATCTCCTGAGAGAACAAAGACCCAGGAGACAGTGCTGCAGGTGTGTCCTCCCATCAAGCCTGATTCGAGCAGGAAATGTTATTGTGACAGGTTTTTGTACTGTCTTTTCAGGAGACACGCAGAGGGAGGCACTGAATTGTGAGTGATGTGGAAAAGCCAAAAAGAAGAAATGGAGCCACTCATATCTGAAGGGAGGGAGTGAAGAGAGATGGGATGAGAAAAAGGAGCTAGGCTCGAGCAGGGGGAAAACATGTGGAGCAGAGGAACTCGAGAGAGACTAAAGCGGAGGTGAGGAAAACAGGACCTATGAGGACGATCAAGTGAGCTATGGTACAGCGAGACGGAGACTGAAAAGAGAAGGAAGTGCATGAAACATGCATAATGACACTCAAATATTCATAAGCGGAAATTTTATTCAAGCTGAACATCTACAAAACTATACATTTGTCCTGTCTCGGCTATTGCAAAGACAGCTGTAAACTTGGAGATACCTCATAGGCAGGACACAGCAAACATACATTACCAGTCTGGAAAGGCGGTTCCGGTAGGAGGAAAAATAGCAGGCATCAGAAATGGTATGACTGGTTTAGGGTGGGGAAAGGATTGCATTGGGAAGGCTTGATGCATGGAAAAGCTTCTAACTTTCATAATGTGATGACCTCTAGTTGAGAGACAGCAGTTGCAAGCTGGCAAAGCTCTGATATATGTGTAGGGCTGCCACCTCATTTTTAATGGTATCACTCCTAAGTTGATGCCACTTTTACCTCCTCCCACGGTTAAATACTGTTTAAAATTAAATAAATTTTGTGTAGTGGTTTTCTTCAAGATTGTGACCTGCTGCAAGCACTGCTTCCCGGGAGCGAGGGCCCTTTAAACTGTCGAGTCGCAAGGTGAACATAAATAGGTCGCATGTGTGGTCTGGCAGACAAACAGGACACGTGCTGGTGTGAGACATCCTCCTTCCATGTGTGTTGTGCAGGTAAATAGGAGGAGTAGCTCATCAACAAAGGAAGCAAGCTGCTGCAGCCCTCGAGGAAGATGTTCAATGCACTCTGCCTCGCCATCCAAACAAATGACAGCAGAACGTTGAGGTCCATGGCACTTGCTGGGCACTCACTTAAGAATAGACCATCTGATCTGATCTTTGGCTGACTGCAGGACCTACCATGGAAGAAGAAAGACAAACTTTAGCCACCAAACAGGGTGAACCTTTAGAAAACTGTGAAAAGCAAAGCAGGACACTAGCATCCTCCAGCGGCAGATTGTTCTCCCACCTCGCAGCCAAAACCTGGAACGCCCTCCCCATCCTCATCCGGCAGACCCAGGACCTGCTAACCTTCAGAAGACTCCTCAAGACCTGGCTATTCGAGCAGTAGCAGCATCTCCCGGCGCCTTGAGACCCTTATGGGTAAGTAGTGCGCTTTACAAATGTCCTGATTGATTGGTTGATATAAATACACTGCAAACCCTGGATCAAAAGGCTATTCTTTGCTAAGTTGTATGTGTGGTTTTGATAGCAATGCCAAGTTTCCTTAAAGGCGACTTAGGCACAGGTATAAATGGTTCTCACGCGTGAGTGAGGATGCTGTTAGCTCAAATGTGAGTCAGGTGGAGGATGGACACTGGTAGGCATCAAACATGAGTAAAGCAGGTGATAAAGCTGAACACCTTCCCATTTGACTTGAGCAGAGGATTTGATATGAATAGTCAAGTTGCTGGAGTCAGAGGTTCTTGAGATGAGAGAAGGTTACGGAGAGCATTCAGAGGCTTGTAGGGGGGAGCAGTATGTGGGTGCTGAGGACCCTGCCATGCGAGTTTGATGCAGGCATCAATGCAAAGGGCAATCAGGTTGATGGATTTAGGGGTTAATGAAGAGTTTTGTAGGTTACATGGATACATGGCTCCTTAGGGGTAAGTAACTTGTAGATGCACAGCAGTGGCCCATTTCATGCGCCCGGGGCATGGAGATTAAGGTGCATAGTCATTAGGTAAAGGTGAGTAGGTCACAGAAAGCATTACAGAAGTCCTCGTGATGAGCTGGCCACACCTGATCTACTCTTGGTGGGATACATAGGTCAATACAGAGAATCTACTTCAGTGACTTGGATGTAGTTGTTTATTCTGAATTCACCTGTGACATTTAATTCTGTGTAGTTATATCCTTAACCTCACAATATGTCTTACTTTATCTTACTTTCTTACTATCTCTTTACACCTATTCAGAAGAGACTAGGACCATTAACTCAGCTCTCCACTCGCTTACGGTCTTCTCCACCTCAACACTGTAACACTCTTAAACACAAATTGACAAGGATCTGAATGATTAAACTGAGAAATTGAGGCAGCAAAACTTACCTGGGCCACACTCTGCTCAGACAGTGGATTGTCATCCACCTGAAGATGAGAAAAGTATAATATTAGATAAAAACAGCCACACAATTGAGAGAATGGACAAGTATACAAAAAAGTAATGGATGAAATGCTTGAATTATTCTCAGCCACTGCTAATTAATTGGGCAGCACCCCACCATGCCACCTCTGCTCATTGTGCCACTTGGAACCAAACTACACCCAACTGATGAGCCCCAATCAGGGCGAAACCGGTCCAGAGTTGTTTGTGTTCTGTTTTAGGGAGGACCTGGCCATATAGTTTTGGCTGGACTGTGCCTATCAGATTAGTATCAAGACGGATTTGCATATAGCTGGGTCCAAACTGAGGTAGCAATGGCAGCCTGGATGAAGGATAGCTGCCTGAAGCTCAACTCAGAGAAGACAGAAGTCCTCCTCCTCAGGCCCTCCACCTCCACCTGGGACAACACCTGGTGGCCCTCGGTAGCCCACCCACCCCTACCGACCACGCACGGAACCTCAGCATCATCCTCGACTCATCCCTCACCATGACCCACCAGATAAACTCCGTCGCCTCCAACAGAGTCAAATGCCTTCGCACCCTCTGCAAGACCTTCAAATGGATTCCCCACGAATGCAGGAGGACTGTCACCCACGCGCTCATCACCAGTAGGCTGGACTACGGCAACGCCCTCTATGCCGGAATCAACAGAACTCTCCTACACAAGCTCCAAACCATCCAGAACACCACAACCAGACTCGTCCTCAGGATACAAAGACACGAAAACATGACCCAACACCTGCGAGACCTCCACTGGCTCCCCATCGAGAATAGAGTCACCTTCAAACTGCTCACCCACGCCTACAAATCTCTCCACAACATCGGCCCCAAATACCTCAATGAGAGAGTCTCCTTCCACATACCCAAGAGGAACCTCCGTTCCACCGACCTCGCCCTGGCTAGACCCCCCCGCATTCACAGAAGCCAAGCAAGCGGAAGAGCCTTCTCCTACATCGCAGCCAAGACCTGGAACCAGCACCTGTTCAGGAAGAACCTCAAGACCTGGCTCTTCGACTGAAACCGGAGCTGCACCCCCTCCCCAGTGCCTTGAGACCCTCACGGGTGAGTAGCGCGCTTTTAAAAAACCCTGATTGATTGAATGGTGGGCAAAATAATGATGGGTTGGAATGCTTTCCCAAGCGATTCCCAGTGGTTAGATTTCATGCAAGCATTCCGACCATCACATGTTCTGTGTGTTTGAGAGAACTAAGTGCAAAAACATGGAATTTTCAAATGGTTAATTTAGGTGAGCCTTTTAATCCCCTCTAAAAGCTTTTTAGTTGTGCTAATAATCGCAGGGTTAACATTCTGCATTAATTAAATTGATGTCCTTCTAATAGATTATTGATTTTCAGTTAAATTTCACAGCAAGAGATAGGCAATGAGAGTGATTTCCATAGAGGAAACTCAGTCAAAAAGAAGCAGTTACCTCTCTTAGATTCTATAAAGACCTTAAGGACAAACATGAATTCCCAGGAACCAAAAGGGATTCAATGTAATCTTGAATCCAAGTGCATTACATCACAATGAATTATTTTGGGACTGATGTATAAAGTCTATGAGCCGCTGCAAACCCTCCACTGTGCAAAATCATAACCTTTCTGACAGCAAAAGGCAAGCCACAGCTTACTAAAGGTACCCACTGGGTCAGAAAATTCCTTTCGACTTGGAATGTGCACTTTGCAGCTCACTAGAATGTGGAAGGTGGAGTGGGTGTGAAAGGGCCTCTCCTCCTCCTTTAAAACACAATGCCTGCATCAGTGGTTTACAATTGCAACTGGATACCAACCTATCAAACCAAGTGGCACAGATTCACATAGTGCATGCCATGATGGACATCTTGCACTGTGCGGCCAACAACTGGGGCATCATGGTGCCAGACAATGGTCAAGAGGACTGTTGCATGCTCTCTCTAAATACTATTCGCAGGATGATGCACATTGTGTACATGGCAGAATGGATGGAGGCCTCCTGTCCCTAGCATGCAATCATCCCTCCGTTTGGCGTCATTCATGGGGATTCTCATGAATAATAATAGGGAAGGGATTCTGCAAACTTTGTTGAATGGAATGTTTGCGCTTTGATGGATTAGTACTTGCATTCTTGCAACATTCACACACTCTCTTCAAATCCATGCTGAAATTCACATAAACGTAACACAGACAATCCATGCAGACATGGCTTGAATAACCTATAGACTTTACTCACATTAAGCATCCAGACACTCACATGCCTGCAACATACTATTTTTGCAGACGCGACAGAAACATACATCCAAGTGGCATCTACACTCTCACAGAATATGTTGATACTCACAAGTTCGTAACACACTATCTCAGCTAACACACTTTTACCAAGTGCATTTGTGGACGTGCGACAAGCAGATCCTCACACACACACATGACATGCAGACTTACACTTTGAGTGCATGCACATGCGATATAAAATTCATAATGGTTTAATACATGCAGCATAATTTGCAAGTGGCATGCAAAAACACATTCCACTATGCAACCAAGTGAGTGCAGCAAGACGAGGTACAGAGACATCCTGCCCAGTACACCGTACATGCAGATACTCACTACCATGGGTACAAGTGACCTGCGCTAAGCTTTAAAATGATGCCCCTTTCCTAAACATGTGACAGACGAGGCACACCACATCCTGTGTAGAAACCATCTGAGACATGTAACAAGCAGGAACCGTACAAATATGCAGTGGCGTAACACAGGCCCTCGCATCCCATGCGGAGCGGGAGGCGGGGGCCCCGCACCGTACCTTGCAGGGGGCCCACTCAAGTTTCCTTATGCCAGTGCTTTGTTGGGTTCACAAGGGACTACATCAAGCCGGTCCATTTTTCTTGCGGGAAATCTTTAACTGTACTTTCCCCCCGTACCTTACGGTCTGGTACTGCCAACAAAGTACATGTACCAAGAATAAGAAAAGCCTATTGGGGTGGGAGAAGCTTTACTTAACGGCAGCAGAATGGTGGCATTTACTGCCAAAACATGTCCGAGCTCAACCAAACCTTTTGCAATCTGGGAAGGATTCAAAAAGCGGGCTTGTTTCTTTAGACTAACTGTCCTGTACTCCTCAAAAGTCTGGATTGCATTTGTATTCGACTATTGACAGTGCTTAGGGTCTATGCAACTAGCGCCAAGACGCCTACTTTGGTGTAAGCGTGCTTTAGAAACTCATTTACATTAACATTTACAAACTCATTAACAATAGAGTGCATCCAAGTTTCTATATGTGATGCAAAACGCATGGCGTGCCACTCCCTCCACCACACGCCCTGGACATGCCCTGTGCACACTGCATGCAAGGGACTCACACAGAAGCTCCTCTAGGTGTTATTCTTTGCCGCGAGTTGTGTGGTTTGCTCTGTGCTACCTGTGATGTAATCGAACAGCACAAAGCCATAGGCTGGCTCCAAGGCATTCTGGGACATAAAAGGTTAAAGAAAGAATAAAGGTCTGGACAGTATCATCGGAGCAGGGAGTTGTGATGAAGGGGAGAAGAGACAGTTGGGGTATTAAAGGCAGGAGTGGTGATAGAGGCGGCAAGCAGAATAGGGGCAGGTGGTGGATGTAGGAGAAGGGAATTAAAGACAGGTGGCAGACTGAGGTCAGGAGAACTGAGGGGTCCATAAGAAGATGGAGTCAAGAGGCAAAGCACATGCCAGACAAGAGTAGAGCACATGTGGGGGAGACAGGTACAGACAAGATGCAGGCACGAGTTGGGGAGGATATTTTGAAGTGTGTAGCATATGGCGGCAGGGAGCAGGTAGAGTAAAGGTGGAGAGCAAGCAGAGTTGGGGAGCAGGTAGCAGTATGGGGAAAACACAGGCGGGGAAAACACAGGCAGGGAAAGGCAGAGGTCAGCAGAGGCTGGGAGCAGTTACATATAAGGGCAGGCTGGGGGGGGGGGGGAGGCAGAAGTGGTGCAGGTTTAGCCAGAGCAGTGACAGATAGGGTCTAATAGATGGTTCATTAGAGGAGCAAGACGAGGTTGAGGCAGCTACCGGTAGCAGTAGGTAAGGGACACAGATGCAAAAGGAGGCGCAAAATGCAGGGTACTAAGTGGAGGTAGGAAATGGTTTCATATAGATCGAGAAAAGAGGCAAGTAGAAAACAGGCAGAAGTATAAAGCAAGCAGGTCAAGGTAAGTGATAGATGTATAAAAGAGGCATATAAAAAAATGAGCCGGTAGAGGTAAGTGCCAGGTACATGCGAGGCCAGATAAAAGCAGGAATGTAGGTAGGTTGGGGCATTTTCTTACCCTGAAGTTCAGTTTCTGCACCACCTGCTGGGAGTCACTCTCTAGGATCACTCTGATAAAAAGCAAAGAAAGACAATCAGCGTCTGCGCACAACCTGCCCTCCAAGCGCAGCATGCACTGCAATCGCAGCACGGTGGGCTGCCACGCTTTTCAACGGACTCATGTACTGTTTGTGGGGCATCAACCACATCTATGCTGATCTGCAGAGCCCCTGCTGTTCCCAGTACATGAGCATACACAATGTTCTGTCAAATGAAAGCCCTTTAAACATGACTTGAAGCAACACCTGCTACTATAGATCTTGGTCTGACCTCACCCGGCCTCTTGCTACCCTAGTACTGTCTGTGACCCTCTGTCAGTGCAACTCAATGCTTAGTAAAAGCTGCCTCCTGCATTTACAATACCATGTCTCCCTCATGTGGGGGAGTGGGCTAGGTTAGTGATGCTGTCAGCAGTCCAGAATATGAGATGCAATGGTGCTTTTGAGGATACAAACACAACCGCACAACTATGATAAAGTCTGGATTACAAAACATGACCCTGGTCTGGGACACAGGACGGGAACCCACAGCTCAGGAAACAGAATATGACACCAAAGTATGTGTTACAGAATACAACCACACAGTCCAAGATACAGGATACAACTGCACAATTCAATACACAGGATGTGACACTGCGGTCCAAGATGCAGGGCGTGACCGTGAAGTCCGCAATACCAGCAAACCCTTAGTCCAGGGTCCACAATCCTGCAGTCCAGAATAGGGTCCAGGACCCTGTAGGGAATGATCCCCCTCAGCTGTCCAAGTTACACATTACAGCTCTGCAGTCAAGGATACAGGGTGCATTCCTCAGTCCAGGATACAGGGTACAAATCCACAGTCCGGGATAAGGAGCGTGGGTCTGTCATTCAGGACACTGAAGACCTGGATACAGGACTTGACCCTGCAAACTAGGGCACAAACTACGACCCGGCATCCTAGGATACACATGAGAAAGACCTTATGGGTGTAAGGTGGAGCTCCTGAGCACTCCTATGAGCTCAATATATACTGGTAATTAAACAATAGTGTTCAATGTTTCAAAGTTTTCAAAATCAAAGTTTTTTTGATTGAGAATAGTTCATGAACATTAATTTTGAATGGTTCCACAAACATAAATTCAAAACAACATAATTGTCTGTATAAAGAAACGCGTCAATATCCCTGATGCATTTCGAGCAGTGGAGCTCTTCTTCAGGGGGTCCATATGATCTAAAGGAAAGGTTGGAAATGCCAGATATTACTGGTGGCAGGGCCCGAGGTATAAGGCGAATGGTGATGATTAATGTGCAGTCAAATCGTGGGGCATGCTTAAGGGTGGGTGGCAATGAATGAGAGCTAGATGGTGAAAAGACGCCGAGATTGTGCGTGTGGGTGACTGATAAAAAAGTGAAATGGGGAACATAAGGTGTGTGAATAACTGATCGTGAACTAGAGTAATGTTAAAATAAAAGTGAGGAGATAGTCGCAATGACTGAAGAAGTCGCGTAGGAATCACCATTGTATAGAAGTATGCGGGGTGAATGGCAAACAGAATGAACCACGAAAGTGAACTATACGGTGAACGAAAAAGAAGCCTGGAACACATCACCAATGTTAAAGGTCAAGTGAAGAGCTTACTGATGGTGCAAAATAGTAGGAACAAGGAACGGGTAAACTCAAGTCTCCAAAGCGACGGGACGCCAGCTATGGAACACGGAATCACCACCATTCGCCTTATACCTCAGGCTCTGCCACCAGTAATATCTGGCATTTCCAACCTTTCCTTTACATCATATGGACCCCCTGAAGAAGAGCTCCACTGCTCGAAATGCATCAGGGATATTGACGCGTTTCTTTATACAGACAATCATGTTGTTTTGAATTTATGTTCGTGGAACCATTCAAAATGAATGTACATGAACTATTCTCAATCAAAAAACTTTGATTTTGAAATAAGAAAAAACAAAGTGAATAAAACTTTGAAACATTAAACACTATTGTTTAATTACCAGCATATATTGAGCTCATAGGAGTGCTCAGGAGCTCCACCTTACACCCGTAAGGTCTTTCTCATTTGTA
Organism: Lissotriton vulgaris; assembly: GCF_964263255.1. Classification (NCBI taxonomy): domain Eukaryota; kingdom Metazoa; phylum Chordata; class Amphibia; order Caudata; family Salamandridae; genus Lissotriton; species Lissotriton vulgaris. Next base: position 1,830,759,783 of record NC_141693.1, on the reverse strand, counting down.
TTGCTTCCCATGCCCCTCTCGGACAGAAGTGGATCACCCTGAGCACCCTAAACAATTTGAAATCATCCAGTACCCTTATAGTTCATTGAACACTTTTTGGAGTGCAGCGGACCTCACTCTCGGCATCCTGGGATACACAACATTACACTCATAGCCCACAATATAGGATGCGATTCCACTGTTTAGGACACAGGTCACAAATTGGATTTCAGAATACTAGACATGACCTGTGGTCTGGGATGCAGGAACTGACCTGACAGTTAAATATTAGGACTGTACCCAAGCTGTCCATGATATCACCATGCCTCTGCAGTCCAGGATACTGTATACTGGAGGAAGAGAGAATGAGATCCGAGATCCAAGAGCCAAGAAGTGACTGTACTTCTATAGAACGATGTGCCCTTCCACTCCAAGTTACACAGTGAGTGACTGTGCAGCCCTGAATGAACTCTAACCCTCTGCAGACACTGAGATAGATGCCCCTGCAGCCCAGAATGCAGAATAAAAAGCTTCAGTCCACAATACAGTTTCTGACACTACCATCTAAGATACAAGCCGTGACCAGGTCCTACACATGTTGGCTGAGGATAAAATGCCCCCCCCCCCCTTGTTTATTTAAATGCTCTCTAATACTTCTTGTTAATAAGTTAATAATACACTGTGTGCCATCAAAGCTTAGAATAAACGTTCATCGGAGCCAGGCTATTTGCCTGCGGTTTTCCAATACCCAGAACGAACCTTCTAAAAGACAACTATGCATGTTCCAGGGAGAAAGATCCCCGAGTTTATCAGTCCCAATGCTTCTCAGAAGCACGCGGCGTACTTTCTGCTCTGTCCTAAAGCGGACTCCTAGGGCTCTGCAACCTACAATAATACCCTTCAGGCCGCTGCTGTCCTTTGAGCACAGTTGGCAGAAGGTAGGCACAGTTGGCCCCCGTGCTCAGATGAAAGGCCACAGACTTTACAATGGCACACCTCTGCTATTAGCAGCTGCCCCAGTCGTTCCAGCTCTCCAAACCATGCTTATTCCTTGGCAGCGTGCCGTGCTCAAACCATCATTTCATCTTCACTGTGACATCTTCCTCCGATCTATTCTCTTAAAAACAACCATCTAGAATAGGCATTCAATGCTCATGATGTCACCACGGCGCCTTCAGAGGAGACAACATCTAAAACTGAGGCATATAATATTGAACATTTACCTAACACACACCATGAAATGGTTCACCTCTTGGGGCCATTTGTACAAAACTTTAGCGACATCATTTTGCTATTTTACTGTTTGCAGCTGTAAAATGTGTAATGTGAATGAATAATGATTCGGTATTTTACCAACTCCAAATAGAGATTCGCTGCTACGAAATCATTAATAATGAGTCGCTATTCTTATGGTCATTGCATTCGCAAATAGCATCTAATCGCAAAAATACAATTTTGCACATGCAATTTACCATCAGCTCAACAGGTGGCAATTGTGTGCAAACTAGAAAAGCTGACCCAGAATGCATCTGAGGTTTTCTGGAATGGCTGTTGTGAAAAGCTGGCCTGGTACATGATATCCACTTATGAAATTGGGCACCTTGCACCAGTCCAGACAACCCCTATGGTGATTTAAGAGGGCTTAAGCAACCTTAGAAAGCTCACTAATTGGTAGTTGTGGAGAGCAGCCTCCAGGCGCAGACAGAAGGTGTAAAGCAGCTTGTTTTTTTTTTTTTACCACAATGCAATCTTAGGGTATAGATGAAGTGAAAAAGAACCACACAAAGTATTTATAAAAATATGTATTTATTATATAATACTCTCTAAAACATACACATTTCTCCTACCCAGAGATATGCACAATGCACACAATACTTTATGAAGAAATGCAGTAAATAGCACAAAATACACAGTGGACTCCAGGGGGGAACCAAACCATATACTAAGAAAGTGGTATCAGAACCACAACTCGAGTCAGGGCGATGTCGAGAGGACGTCGAAGTGCTGGGGACCCAAGGAACCACCTAAGGTGAGAGACTAGGAGCCCCACGGAGGTTGTGTGCAGTGTGGGAGTACAACCTCGTTCTCCGTACAAGTCTACGTGTAAGTTGTAGTTGGATTTTTAAAGATGAAGGATCCTTCCCAGTGGACCCTGAAGAAACCCAGTGGAAGACAGAAGGTTGGAGAGCCACCCCACCTGTACATACCCTAGTTCCCACGTTAACTACACCAGGGAAGCTGGGTGCATACGTGTAAAGTGGTGTCGGAAACCGCAGTCAAATCCAATGGAGGACTTCAGGAAATTGCCGCTGCTGGTGAAGGAGAAAGTGTCTGGTGGAATCCGAAGGTGGATTCTAGATGAGAGGTACCTGCAAGCAGAGGGGACAGAGTCTATGTCACTCAGGAGTGACCAAAAGACTTGGAAGACAAATGCCCTCCGATGTCGGGTGTTACAGAAGAGTTGACGATGAACTTGTCTGCAGCTGTGAGGACCAGGCGACATTGAGGAAGACCATGAGCCATGCACAAGCTGCCCCACAAAGTATGTTGAGTGCTGAGGGGTCAGTGGCTGGTGGAAGCACCAACAAGCCTTGGCAAATGCATCCAACGCAGGAGCTGAAGAAGGCCCAACGTCAAGACCAGCAAGGTCCAGGGGACTCACCACAAGCAGGGGAGCCCAAAAGAAACAAAGGTGACCCTCAAATGGACCCATAGGCTGGAGGCACTGGAGTCACCAAAGGACCTCGAGCAGCTCACCAAAAGATACAGGCCATGGTGCACACAATGCGATGTGGACGAAGACTTTAGTCACTGGTGGTGCTTGAGGTTGGGGCTACTTGGAGCCCAAAGATTTTTTTGGAAGAAAACCAACAAGTCTTTGCAACCGCAAGTTGACGCGGTGCATAAGGGTACGGTTACTGCAGCCCCCACAAGGGATACTGTCCTCAAACTTGGTAAGAGGGCAAGGCAGGCCTCAGGAGCTTTGGAAAACTACAACCTGTACAGCAGAACTTTTCAGAGTCCGGAGGAGCTCAGGATCAGCAGACCGGTCGACTTAGTTGCAGTGCCTTCAAATACAGGGAAGTGACTCCTTCACTCCGAGGGAGATTCCTTCAGGTGTATTTGATGCCCACAAGCTTTGGAAGGGTCCTGTATGGTGCACAGGCATAGAAGATGCAGCAGACTGGAAGGGAAGACGAAATTGAGCCCAAAGAAAGTCCAGCAAAGTCCAGAGTGCCCAGACAATAGAAGAAGAAGTGGTGTCTGATCTGAATCTTGTCCCACGACGAATCTAGGGACCCACCCAATGGTAAGCCCTTAAGTACCCTAAGGAAAGGGTTGGGATGATTCAGGGGACCCTCCCAGGAGAGGGTCTGGACAGGGGGGAGGTTACTCCCATCTCCTTTGTCCAGTTCAACGCCAGAGCGGGAGTCAATGGCTCCCAGGACTGATGGAAAAGGCACAGGGACACCAAATGTGCCCTACATGCAGACTTAGTGGCACTGGTAAGTGCACCCACCTGGTCCCAAAACACTAATCCTGTCTGGGAGTTGGTCACACCTCTCTGTGACAGGATACCTATTGTTTTGCCTTCCCCTGCTCAAGCTCGGCTCAGCAGCAGTAGGGCAGAAATGTGCCTTCTGATCGGCAGCAACTATTTTATGCTATCCGGGTCTAGAAGCTTAGCACCAGGAACACTGAGAGCCTAACAGAGGGCTCTTCCAGTGCTCGGAATCATACTCTCGCACCGTTTACGGTGCAGGGGTATGATTCCAACAGGCTGATAGCAAACATGATAGGATTAGTTGCAGCCGGTTTCGAGATGGTCATCGCATAATAACTTGGTGCCCCTCTATATAGTATATGGCTGCTTCACTGGCAACCCAGGAGAATGGACCCCGTAGGCTGTAGGGGTGTGCTGCTCATGCAGGGGCACCCTCTCACTTACTTAGAACTGAGCACCCTTCCTTTGGGATTACAAAGACCTGCTAGAGGGATGACTTATAGGTTTTACGTGCAGTGACCCTAGTCCATGGGGGACTTCTGGGGTACCTACGCCCTGGGTACCTTGGTACTATATACTAAGGACTGATAAGGGTACTCCAGTATCCCATCTGGGATGTACCCAAGTACTGATCATAACAATTTAGGGAGAAAGCAGATAGACTGGGGTCCTGATTAGCAGGATGCCAGTCAGACTAGTCAATAACAGCTTAGCACCAGGCAAAAAGTGGGGATAACTACAGAAGCAGATCCTACTTTCCTACAGCTGTTTTGTATGTGATTGCAAGTAGAATGCGTAATCTGGCTGGTTTGCAGAGAAGGAGGAGAAAACAGGAGAGGAGCTTCAGACTGAGAATTAGACTACTTAACCAAACTGAGGAAGAGATATGTGTAAAGTACTGGCTAAGTAGTGCTGATATCCTGGAGCTCAAAGCCGATTTAAAGCATCAGCTTGAGAGACACACCTTGTGCTGCAAGTCTATCCTCACCAATGTGCAGGTGTATTGTGTTTGCCCCTGTTAGCAAGGTGTGATTGCAGCAGCTGGTGGTGTGTCACAAAGTACCATTTCTCGTATTTCTTTGTGCATTTCTAGATGCAATGTTAATGCGTATTCAGACCTATAAGTATTTCCCAAGAAATGCACAGGAATTGCACACCACCGGGATAGAATTCTATAGGACTGCCAACTTTTCTCGTCATTAGATGGTAGATGGTACTGAAAGAGCCAAAACGAGTTTTAAAATGTAGGATCAATAATGGAAAACCTGCATTCGCTTCAGAAATGAAAACTGCATTTGAAAAGTGACACGCAGACATTTTGTGCTACAAAAGTGAAAACATGAGCTCTGAAATTCAGAGACTTTAGTCAGACGCTTTCCACTTAGCAATATATGTAATCCATGTGCAAGTACTTCATAGTTTGACTTAAATGTATTTAGTTTAGGTTTTCTTAAGGCTTATTTGTTGTATGCTTGATTTCTCTTCATGGGAGATTTTGCAGTTATTAATGATTGATGTAGCTTCATGCTTCGCTCACTCTTGCATTAGGATTCTAACTCTTCATGAGTACTGACTGATATAATTTGTGCCTCACTGTCTTAGACAGGATTGTTTCTTTATGGACCGCTTGTGTGGAAATTATGATATGCTTGTAATATCTTACAATTTCTATTTTCAATTCTGTAACCTGATTGATATCTTACTAATGAATGAAGAGTCAGAGAACCTTAAAAATAAATTCCTTTAAAATTATTCACAACCCTCATTATTGACAAAAATGTTTATTTGCATTTGATTATTTGCCCATGTTTATGTAGCAGCCTTTTGGGTCAAAACACGGTGGCCAACATCTATCGACCTTAAGCGGAAACAGGTTAAGTAATCAAAAGTAATAGAGCCGCATTTCCTGAATTTTCCAAAGGGAGATTACCGTGAGATTTCTGCTTCATCAGTACATAAATGCCTATAAGCCCACCATCTGACATTGAGTATTTATTCAGGAAACGCAAAAACACTCATTCTCTTAACATTCAAGTAATGCTTGATACAAAAAATGTCATATCAGATGTTGTTGTCAAATTTCCAATAAGTCTCCATTACTCATTCATATTCCGAAATAGTGGAAATTACCAAAAGAGTACAAAGAGGAGATCTTGATGATGATATTTATTGGGTGAATGCACACAGAGTTATATAACAGAGCTTAAATGTCTATTTAATTCCATAGCTAAATATGTTTTTCTGTTTGTAGGCAATAGTCTGTATGCTTTTACAGCCATGGATAATAACACCACATCTGTCCGCCACTACTCGCAATGAACATCATTGCAATGATGCGGCACACCTTAGAACCAGAGGCATCATAGAACATACTTTTGGAATGCTAAAAAGTTGCTTTAGATGTCTTTATAAGAGCTGTGATGCCCTGCAATACTCTCCAGAGATCTGTTGCATGTGCTATTCTGAACCAAGAAACAAAGAAAGGCCTAACTGGAACAGTGTCAGAATCTGACTCTGATAAGGAAGAAGAGCCTATCCTACCACCTCCCACACATGAAAAAACCTTTCCGGCAGAAGGATGTTAGAGACGTAGCAATATAACCTATCAATATTTTTCACTGTAAGTATGTAAATGCCTTCAGTCTTACATAAAGAATAAGAAAGAGACATTGTATTTTGTGTAACTAAACATGCCTTTATTTTCAGGTAACAAAATGTGGAGCCAAACATTAAATTCAGGATTCTGTACACCATACACAACACAATCATTCCAGGGCTACTTTTAGATACTGGTACTCCCACTACACCATGGCAAAACTCTTCAATCCAACACCTCGAATATGATCCTTTAACCAAGGTGCTGACCACAAAAGTATCAGTCCAGGAGTCCAGCCTGTGGATTGTGCTGAAACATCACTGCTGGGCACAACTCAAACACCTATGGTACAGCCATTGCCTTAGAAGCAAGTTTTTCAAGATAGCCTTCCAGAGTGCCTGCCCATGGAGACTAGCAGCAGACTAGTACCACATGGGAGCTCACCTCAAATTCAATTACTGTCGACCTGCTTACTAAATTTCTGCTGGAGTCCTAGCACTCCAAAGTGACTGCAAAGTGACTGCAAGGTACACTATACAAAATTCCTTCAGAAACACAGGGACATATTTGTATAACGCTACAATAGTATATTTATAAAATGCATATCACATTTCACAAATGGTTTTACCACATTTAGATGTAAGCATATACATATTCTTGTAGAGTATGGAGTGGAATCTTAAGATGTCATGCTGGATGTGGAGCTGAAGAGATTCTGGGAGGCAGTTGGAGAGGCAGTAACTGAGCTGCAGTATTGTCTGTTTGCCACTGTTTACCTGTTGTTACTAACCTGTGAACTAAAGAAGATTCCTGTCAACAAAGTCTCAATTTCACTTTTTCTTACTGGCAAAAAGCCGAGGAAGAAGATCCTTTTACTTCTGAATGCTACTTTGTGTGTTGATCACGACCAGGCTGCTCTTTTTCCAACACTAGTACAGGAAGTATTACTTTGAATTCTTTAAAAAAAAAACGGAGAGAACCTGGCAGGCATTTTGGACGGTTGGGCAGAAAGTAGAGAACAATGGCAAGTTCCTTTAAAAAGTACACGATTCAGGCGTTGGATCGCTGTACTTTATGAGAGACACGTGGCCAGGGTTAGAGTCAATGGGGTAATGTTTCGGGAATTCCCAATAGGTAAAGGCACGTGACATGGCTGCCCGTTATCCCCCTTGCTTTTTGCCCTGGTGCTGGAATCACTGGCCTGTGTGATCCGACTTCATCTGGGCATAACAGGATTCAGGAATGGAGAAAATGATGAGACCGACGAACGTATATCCCTGTATGCGGATGACATATTAATGTATGTTACACACCCGGAAAACGACACTCCCTAGAATCATGGACAGCTGTGAGATATATGGCACACATGCAGGATACAAAATTAACTGGGGGAAATAATACTTATATCCAGCAGACAAGAGTGGTGGCTATACTATAGGCCCAAGCCAACTTCAGTTGGCATGGGAGGGCATAAAATACCTAGGGATCTACCTTACAACAAACACGACAATGGCGCTGGAGCACAATCTATATAGGGTGCTCATGGTTTTCCGAGCGGAAGTGGAGAGGTGGAAGACTTTGCCACTAACGTTGCTAGGCAGGGCAGCACTATATAAAATGATAGTGCTCCCCAAATTTCTTTATGTACTGCAAAACACCTATCAGCTCATTCCGATGCAGGTGTTCACTAAAACTGATGACCTAATACAGACGTTTCTCTGGGACGGGAAACCACAGAGGATAGCACTAGTGACGCTACAACGTAATTAATATAACAGTGGTATCTCCCTGCCTCATCATCGGGCATATTATTGGGCTGCTCACCTAGTTGTCGTGAACGAATGGCAACACGTGGAGAGAGATCACCCCACATACGTACTTGAACGCACACAATTTAGAAAAAGCCCACACACACATTACATATATGGAGGGAGTGGCGTTGCACAGCTCTTGACAGCGACACGAATTGTGGTGACAGCATGGAAACAGGCTGAGCGACAAATGAAATGGGATGGCCGTATCACTAGGGAAACACCGCTCTGGGTAGGGAACCGACTTCAGGAAATCACAAAATTGCGTGGTTTTCGACAGTGGGACTTGCTAGGCATTTCACAACTTAAGGATATACTGCACTGTAAGGAGCTGGTCACTTTCGCGCACACCTTCAGGCTGAATACGACATCAACATGACTCAACACTATAAATACCTGCAGCTGGCACATGCGTGGCGAGCGCAACACATAGACACCTCTGACATTCCCGAGTACGCACCTTTGGAGGGGTGATTCCTGATGGGGCAGCTAGTAGAAAAGGCAGTTTCCTGGACATATAGAACAATAATAAATAATAAGCCAGACACTTTGCAGAAGTTACGGGCGAAACGGGAGTCGGAGTTGGGGGAGATGGAGAACTTAGATTGGGAAATGGCGTTGATGCATCCTCGAGAGGTAGTCATTAAGTCTAGGCTCCGACTGATTCAGTTTAAGTATCTGCAAAGAGCATACTATGATAGAGCGCGACTGCACCGTATAGGAAAGGCAGAAACACCTGACTGCCTGCGCTGTAGGAAGTCAGCAGGTACATTCTTTCACACAGTCTGGGATTGTTCCAAGATTCAACTGTATTGGGCTGCCCTGTTGGAAGAGTTGGGAGACGATTCCGATTAGTCCCCAGTTTGTTCTGTTGGGAATATCCACTGAAATTCACCTCCCCAAACCAAAGTTAACCCTACTTTACTTAGGATTAGTGGTGGCGGAACGCGAACTGGCTAAGGCATGGGGGGCAGTGGCGAACCCATCTCTGATTGAATGGAAAAAAAAGCATGAATATGTATATGTTGGGGGAAAAGACGACCTATAAATCACGGGGTTGCCCAAAAAAGTTTTGGAAAATATGGAAACCATGGTTCACACATTATGGACTCTCGCTCACTGATTCACAATGATCTCTTAGGGTGGGTGTGCGGGTTCGCGAGAAGAAGGGTCACACAAAAATGTACAAATATATGATACCGTTATTTGATTGTCCACTGCTGTCGTTTATGTATGCCGCTGACGTTGCATTGTATATACCACTATGTTTTGCTGCTGGAATAAGCTTTTGTAATGTAATTAAGAAAATGTCAATAAACATATTAAAAAAAAAGGAACACAATTCTGTGTGTGTGGCGGGCATTTTGGATAGTGTAGCAGGAGGAGGAAAACAAAAACAATTTCCCACAAAGCTAAGGAAGTGTACGTCTTGTATTTGGCAATCATTTTGGAAGTTGTTTTCAAGTTCATCCACAAATGCTTGAGTATATATAATTGTGTTTAATAAGTATATTGCCTCCTTACGGTGACAGGCACACAAATAGTGTTAATTATCTACAATTGCAATAGATTGCCTGTATACAGTGACAGGCACATCAACAGGAGTAAATGAGATTCATGCCCTGTTTTGGGCTGCACAGCAGGATTTTCCTTTCTATTGACCTTGTTTATTGCTTGACCAGAGATACCTCAGTTTGACTGATATTTTTTAATATGAACAGTTATTAATTGTATTTTGCTATCATGTTTTCTATTGCTCCACCTCCATAGTTTCTGCAATGCTCTGGCGAATTTGCAATGTCATAGGAAGATTGGTTTGAAGTATTTCTGGCTTATGTGGAAGTTCTGGAAGGAAATGAATGTGATCCAACTCGGAAATTGGCCTTTTTAAAACATTGTTGGGGGTGTGGGTTGCAGGTCTTAAGGAATTCTATAATCTTCTTAAAGTAGAATCTAATATCTCAGCTGGGATGGATTCATTTGACTATGCTGTCAAACAGCTTCGTTTGAGGTATGGCAAAAGTTTGAATGCAGTAATGGAACGCTGCAAATTTTATTCACAGGCACAAAGTAAGAATGAGACCATTGAAGAGTATTTAGCAGATAAAGCCCTGCCAAGTACCACGCATCAGGCGTGATACTAACATATTTCAGTGTGGTGCTCCGCAGCACCGCACTAAAATACAAAAGTCCCGCATAATAGAGCCTCCTCTGCTGTAAAGCTGGAGCTCTAGTATTCATGCACCACATTAAGAGTGAAATCAAGCTGGAGAGGCAGTGCGCCGAGTGCGCTGCTCCCGGCATGCTTGGGGGCTGTCTCAGAGTTCGCGGCACTCGCTGTTACTGTGACACAATGTAACAATATTGACATGACACTGCACAGTGCATGTTTGTTATATACGTGAGGACGTGACTCACACCTATAACAAAGGCAGGACGTCCTGACGCTGCCGTTCAACATAATAAAGTTACATGCTGTCACCCTCCGACGAACGCCACCGGTGAACTACATGGACAGAGGAGAATCACAGGTCTGTCCTTCTGCTCAGCTACCATCTGCAGTGCTAGCAGGCGATGTAAGTTTCAGCTGCGCTTTGAAGTTCAGGGATCACGAAGTCACTGAGTGCGGTGCCGGAGCAGTTCCTCCGACCTCGCTGCTCGAACCGCAGTCTAGTGCAGGGGACCTGCAGAGCTGGGCCCCATGACAAGGTACAGCCTGCCAGCAGCTGCTCACCGCCTTGTAATGCAGTATTATGAGATCCCGCCCGCACTTGATCACAGGCCCACCAGCACTGGGTGAGAGTACCTCAGTAAGTGGCAGGCCATTGTTACTACAGTCAGTAAGTGAAGTTAGCGCAGCAAATATAGGTCGCATCAGTGTAACTGCACATTTGAGCGGAGGGACTCAATGTCACCAGTGACCCCAGCCCGCCTCAGCAGCTGCTGTGAGGAGGAGTCTGCATACTACATGACAAGTGCCTGAGAGAGTGAGCGCAGGTAAAGTGTATTTATTCTAATTAAACTAAGTAAATATTGTTTGCGCCACAAATGATGTGTTAATTGCTTATATGACTAGTAGACTGTGCAACTTACTCTTTTTATTTGTGTGTCTTTTTTTAAAATAAATTACAGCCTGCGGTCGGGCTGTGACCCCTAGGCTGTGAGTGTGCCTCTCCTGCCCTTCCATTTCTAGTGCTTTGCAGAAGTTCTAAGTTCTTCTTAGTGTTTCCCTGGTCTTCATTGCTTAATTTTACTTGTGACAAAGTGTCACTCGTAGTTGTTGTAATGTCACTCATAATGACATTGAAATTATGAAAATGTCACATAGCGATTTGAAACCCTGGCATCTATGCAGATTTGACGTCTTTGGCCTCACAATGTGACTTTGGACATATAAACTAAGAACAAGGTTTGAGGGATCAGATTCTGATGAAGTGTAAAAATAGGATGGTACAGAAATGTCTTTGAGTTTGTTCTGATCTTACATTGAAGAAAACTGTGAATATTATCTAGGGTATTGACAATTCAGAAAAAGTATGCAGGAGATCAGAAGTAAGAACACTGAAGTAAATGTTGTTAGTTATAAACCTCATAGGGATTCCAAAAGCATAGAAGATAAGGAGAGAAAGCTGGAAGTCAGCAAGAAGATTGACAACAGGCTACAGTGTGATCATTGTGCGAGTTATAATCATTTGGGGAATTTCAAAGGGTGTCCAGCTATTGATAAGGCATGTGCGAAAACTAAATAGAAAGGACTTTTCACACGTGTGTGTAAATCTTCTGCCCGGAAAAAAAAATATTTGGTGGTTGAGAATTTGGCTAGTTTTGATGATGGGCTCAATCCAAAAGAGGTTTTCTCCCTGAAAGATTATAGAATCCCAAAAAAACAGGCATCTACATACAGTAAATAGGATAGTGTTAGCATCAGTATGATGGTGTATTCTTGTGCATCGTACTTCATGATTGCACATGATTTGTTCCAATCTTTATGGCCAGGTCGAGAGTTATTACCCACAGAGGTGAGTCCAGGTGCATATATTGGTCATTGCATGAATATGGTGTTTTTTTTAGTCTATCCTGGAGTTTGAAGGAAGATCATATCTAAGGGGAAAATTGTTGTTACTGACAAATGGGAATCCATTTTGGGGTGGTCTCATCAGGAGGATCTTGTGAGTAGACTTAATCCATGTGCTACTCCACCAGTGTATTCAGTAAATTCCGATGATGAAAATAGTGCTATGTTAGAGTCTATAGCAGGGTTCTCCAACGAGTAGCTTGTGAGCTACTGGTAGCTTTCCACCTTCCTGTAGGTAACTCTCCTGTGTGCATTCCAGTCCACTAAATGTGAAGCTTTTGCTTGGCTGAATATATGTGTACAAAATTGAAATCTGTGCAGCAGAGATGAAAATGTGTCTATTTTCAGACCTATTTAGATAATAAAACATTTAAAGCTGATATATGTATTTTTTTCAACTTTATTTTCAGTTTTACACAATAACAAACCACAGGTGTGCAACCTATGCAGCAATAATCGACATGCAATCTTAGAATATGGTGGTACAGTTCAAGAGATCAGACCAGCGGCATAACCCCCCTTTCCACAATAAAAATAGAAACAAAGCACACTAAACAGATAATCAATCTCCATCCTCACCGACACCCACCTGGCCGTTCACCACCGATGAATTTTGGGAGCCTGACTGAGTGCCGTTGGCCAGCAATTCGTGGCAGAGTTCTCTCCAGAGCCTTAAATCTTCCTCCGATTTCTCATCATTGGGACATCTCTTCATGTGAACTTCCTCAGCTAAAGTCCATTCACGCACATCTCGCATCCGTGTTAAAACCTCAGGGGCCCGCGTCCTCATCCACAAAATGGTGATTCTACACCGGGCAAGCACAAATAGTAATTGCAGGAGTCTGTATGCTGTCTTGCCTTGCCCTTTAGGTTTTCGTATTAACCCCAGTAGGCAATGGGCAGGTGTGACTTGTAATCGCCCACTCACGCTTCCACTAATTCGACCCACCACCTCCATCCAGAAGCTTCTAACCTCAGGATATACCCAAACCAGATGCAGAAAATTAGCCCCCTCCCTACGACGCCTAGGACGTAGGTCGGATCTGTTGGGGGACTTGCAATGTAGTCTATCTGAGCTCATATATGTGCGGTGTGAGTAATTGTAGTGGATTAACCAGAATCGGGTTTTACAGGAGACCGAACATGTAAGTGTGCCCGCCATCCTCCAGGCCTTGTCCTCCAGAGGTACCTCAAGGTCGGCGTTCCAAGTAGCAGACACCCCGGGTGAGGGGGCACAGGCATCCTCCCTCATAGCCCTATAGGGTAGTGATATGAGGCGCCTGCCTGCACACACGTAAGCAGAATGTAAGCTGCAGGATCGCTGGGTACCTTGGACATACTTCTTTAAATATGTTGGCTAGGACTTCATAATTAATATATTGTCCCTGCCCCAAGTCAAAGTCGTCACAAGCTTGTTCGAATGTAATAAAGCTTTCTCCAAGGTACAGATCCGCTAAAACTTCCCACCCTCCCTCCCGCCAGACCCGGAATGTAATATTGGACATCACCCTTTTAACAGGAGCAATGTCCCACACAGAAAGCTCACGGTGGAATGGGCACATTTTAAGATGCGTACCGCAAACGTTTGCCAGATACGCGCAGTCTGCCTGACCACATATGGCACTGCATCGGAGGTGCCTGCTCCCTGCAAGAGGAACGGTAAATCAGTATCCTGCATTCTGCCCTGGAGCAGCCTTTTTTTGCAATTGTGCCCGCAGCATACCATTTACCTGCGTACTGTAGATGAGCAGCGTAATAATTCATTCTGGGAGTCTCAAGGCCACCCTCTTCATATGTACAATTTAAAGTGGCAAGTGCCACTTGACTACCTCAACCTGCCCAATACAGGTCTATCAAAATAGAGTTCAAAGCCCGGAATATCCACCTGGGGACGGGGCAAAGGGCATTCTGTAGCATTTACAGACAGCGGGGCAAGACCACTATCCTAGCTATCGCCAACCTGCCCTTTAGGGAGAGCGAGAGGGTATTCTAAAAGCCCACCAGCCCCTTCAATGTATCTATCAACTTGTGAGCATTGTGCTGCAGTATCCGGGAGTCCTCACCCACCACCTGTACACCGAGATACCTAAAATGATCTGTCACCTCCGTAAGCCCACTCTAGGTAGTGCATCCACAGGATAGCTCGCCAAACAAGCCAGGGGAAATAACAACGATTTTGTTTGGTTTAGACGCAACCTCGAGAAAGCACCAAACTCATCCAAGACCCGTAGTAGCCTATGAATAGCCTCCAGTGATGAGAAGACATAGAATAGAGCGTTGTCGTGGTACAATGATATGATGTGGGAGGTTTCGCCGACCTGGATTCCCCAGGGACCCAAGTCTCTACGCACCCATATTGGCGGGAGCTCTACAGGCAGTGCAAACAGCAGCGGAGAAAGTGGACAGCCCTAGCGCATCCCCCTCCCAAGAAGCCACTCGCTCAACGTACTGTACCCCACCCGGACCCTGGCACTGGGCGCTGTATATAAGATCTGTACCCACCACCTGAACCTTGGGCCAAAACCAGCCACCCTAAGCACCTCCAAGAGGTACCCCCAATCCACAAAATCAAATGCCTTCTCCAAGTCTATGGAGACCAGGGCCAGATCATCACTCCTATGCCGTACTTCATGCAAAACATGTGTAAGCCTCCTAATATTCATACCTGTATTACGTGTTGGTATAAAACCACATTGGTCTTCGTGAACCAAGTGCACCATGTATGGGGCCAATCTAGCAGCCAGGACTTTGCGCATAATTTTTACGTCTGAATTTATCATTGTCAGGGGGCGGTATGATGATGGGTCCCAGTCGTTCCCCCCCAGCTTGAGGAGCATAACAATTTCCCCTAAGCGCATAGACGGAGGCAATACCCCTGCTTCAAATGCCTCTTCGCACACTTGCAGCAAGGGTTGAACAAGCTGACTGGAATAGGCCTGTTAAAAGGCCACTGGAAACCCATTGGCCCCTGGTGCCTTAGTTCCGGGGATAGCTCGTATCGCTTCCTGAACCTCTACAGCTGAGATTATAGCGTTTATTTATTTATTTATTTATTTTAGCAATTTTTAAAGCGCAAACAAATACCCATGAGGGTGTCTCGGCGCTAATTCACAGAACTCACTAGAAGGTGTCAGGGGAGTCTAGACAGAGGATTAGGAGGAAGAGAATAGCCATGTCTTGAGGCTTTTACGGAATTTTAGGAGCGTGGGAGCAGTTTTGATGTGGAGAGGTAGAGTGTTCCACAGTTTGGCCGTGGCAATGGTGAAGCGTCTATCTCCCCAGTTGGCCCTTTTAGTTCGATGGACTTTCAACAGAAAGGCTGAGGAAGACCGTAGAGTCCTATGTTGTTCAGCTGGACGGAGAGCTTCTTTTAGAAACTGTGGTCCAGTATTGTTCAGGGTCTTATAAGCTATACACATAGCTTTAAATTTAATTTGGCTCCTGATGGGGAGCCAATGGAGTTTTCTAATGTACGGGGAGACGGATGAGAATTTAGGGATGGCCAGTAGGGTTCTGGCTGCAGCATTTTGTATTGTTTGTAGTTTATTGAGAACTCCTTCCTGCGCATTCAGAAAAAGTGAGTTACAATAATCTGTTCTCGAGAACACCAATGTGCTGATGAGAGTCTTTCCAGCTGATTGTGGAAGATAAGGAAGCAGTTTTTTTATTTTTTTGAGAGTGTAGAAAGCCGATGAAACAATGGCATTGGCATGGTGGTGAAAAGTCAGCTTGTTGTCAAAGATGACTCCCAAGTTGCGAACCTTTTCTACCGGCTGGGGTGGTGATCCCAACTGAGATGGCCACCACTGAGGAGACCATTCTGGGCGTAAACTCCCGAATGTCATCACCTCCGTTTTGTCGGAGTTAAGCTTGAGACAATTTGATGACATCCAGGAGCTTATCGCCTTCATTCCCTCCTGGAAGTTGGCTGCAACAGATGTTCCGTTATTATACACCGATAACACTAGTTGGGTGTCGTCGGCGTATGTAGTGAGGGCAATTCCATAAGATTTTATCACCCTCGCCAAGTCCGACGCATAGATATTAAATAGCGTCGGGCTTAGCGAGGAGCCCTGGGGAACACCGCATGGAAGGGAGAAGGTGTGAGAGGTGAAATTGCCCATCTTGATGGTCTGAGGACGGTTAGCTAGGAATGAGGCAATCAGATCTTTAGCTTTGCCTTTAATTCCTAAAGCTGAGACACGGTCGATCAGAGTGACATGATCGACCGTGTCAAAAGCAGCTGAAAGATCTAGAAGTATAAGGACTGCTGCTCCTCCCATGTCCATGGTGGTTCTAATTTCATCTGCGGCCTTTAAAAGTGCCGTCTCCGTCCCATGACCCTGTCTAAAACCAAACTGGGTCTCATCCAGAAGATTGTTATCGTTGATGAATTTGGAGAGCTGGATGTTAATAGACTTTTCAAAGATTTTAGCTGGGAAGGGGAGACAGGCGATGGGTCTGTAACTAGCTGGAAGCTGGGGGTCCAGTGAAGGCTTTTTTAGAAGGGGCTTGATAATAGCCTCCTTCCAAACTGAAGGATATATGCCAGTTACAAACATGGCGTTGCAGATAGTGGTCAGAGCAGGGGAGATTGCGTCAGGGATGCGATTTAAGATGGCTGGTGGGCAAGGGTCAAGAGGAGAGCCAGATTTGATGCTGGAAACCAAGCGATGAATATGACTCTGGTCAACAGCGTCAAAAGATAATAAGGAGGGCAGGGTACTAGTAGGAGGTGTCTCGGAGAGAGAAAGGGGGGCGGAATTTGTAAAGGTGATGAAGATGGATCTGACTTTTTCCTCAAAGTAGGTGGCTAGGGCATCCACTAATGATTGAGAGCCTTCTAGGCGAGGTGCCGGGGGGTTGGACAGAGTGTTGACCACCCTATGTAGTTCTCCCGCTGAATTCTTTGCTTGCTCAATTTGAGAGGTGTAATAGCGGCTTTTTTCTGCGACTATAGATCCTTTGTAGATGGCCAGGGCATTTTTATAGGTCACTTTATCTGCAGGATTGTAGTTTTGTCGCCAGTGCCTTTCCAGATTCCTGCAATGTTGTTTCTGCAGCCGAAGGGTTTCATTAAACCATGGTGCTGATGGTGTTTTCCTGTTTCGATAGGAGGATTTGGTTGGTGCTAGCTTATTACAGGCCATATTTAGGTTCCTTAAGTAGGTAGAGGACGCTATGATAGGGTCGTGCTCTTCAGGAGTAAAATTTTCTTGCATCATCTCCGCTAAGTGCGGTAGGTTGATGTTTTTCCAGTCTCTATATGAAGATTGGGAGGAGGCTGTGACTGTGGGTTTTGGTGGATTAGTTTCTACCGTGAAGAAGATCGCTGCGTGGTCTGTCCAGACGAGAGGAATAGTTTGGGTGATCTTTACTAAGGGGCTGTTGGTAAACAGACCGTACAGAGTATGGCCTGCTTGGTGCGTAGGGGAAGTTATCATTTGAGTCATTCCAACTGCTGCAAGGTCTGTTAATAACTGTGAAGTATCATGGTTGTCAAGTGCTTCCAAGTGAAAATTAAAATCACCTAGTAGTGTAAAGTGAGTGGAATCTGCAGCTGCTTCAGTTAAGTTGCCTAAATTTGCTAGAAACTTGGCTCTTGAGCCGGGTGGGCGGTAAATTAATATGCCCTTGAAAGAAGACTTGGTAGAGAGGCATAACGAAAAAAGAAGGGATTCATATTCTGGGCAAGTTGCATGTCTCGTAGTGATTTTGAAGTGATCTTTATAAATTATCGCAATACCGCCACCCTTCTTTATTGGCCTGTCCAATCTGCTTACGTTGTAATTGGCAGGAGTGGCTGCTCTAAAGTCGGGTCCAGAGGCTTCATCGCCCCAGGTCTCCGTGATAAACAGGAGATCCAACTTATATGCGTCGATCAGGTCGGCGATTTCTAGTTTATGTTTGGGGAGAGATCTGGCATTTATTAATGCTGCTTGAACCACTGAAGGGGCAGCTATATCAGGTGTCGAGGATTTTTTAGTGCATGTTGGACATAGGGTCGGACCTAGAATGGGATTTGTGTATTCTAGGTAAGGAGGAGCATGGGGTCTTGAGGCAGTATGCTTGAGTTCTAATAACTCAGATGAAGTATATTGTATTCTCACCGTGTTCAATGGTGGTCGTGGTACTGGTATTGCAAGGGGGGTGGCCCCTGGCCCGTCCTCGGCGCGGACGAGCGCAGACGAGCTTGCCTTATGCGCGCCTTCGGCGCGCAATCGTCGCGCCCGCTGCGCTCGTCCGCTGCGCTTCCGATCGTAGCACATGTTTTATTGGCCAGCGTGTGCCATGGGAAGGGGGTGTGGTCAGCGCGTGTGGGCGTGTCCGCCGGAAGGAAGGCGGCGTCGCCCTGGCAACAATGTTCAGCGTCAGCCCTGAATCGGCTGGTCGGTCTGATGTTGTTTTAAAAATTGCGGGGAGTATTTAGCAGCTAAGAACAAGTACAACAAGTAAAAACAATGCTATCTCCCGGCTTCCGCCTCAGGAGTGGATTCTGTGAACGAGTGCTCGTGGTCAGCGCTCGCTCAAGTAGTCAGAGGGGGCGTGGTCAGCGCGTGTGGGCGTGTCCGCCGGAAGGAAGGCGGCGTCGCCCTGGCAACAATGTTCAGCGTCAGCCCTGAATCGGCTGGTCGGTCTGATGTTGTTTTAAAAATTGCGGGGAGTATTTAGCAGCTAAGAACAAGTACAACAAGTAAAAACAATGCTATCTCCCGGCTTCCGCCTCAGGAGTGGATTCTGTGAACGAGTGCTCGTGGTCAGCGCTCGCTCAAGTAGTCAGAGGGGGCGTGGTCAGCGCGTGTGGGCGTGTCCGCCGGAAGGAAGGCGGCGTCGCCCTGGCAACAATGTTCAGCGTCAGCCCTGAATCGGCTGGTCGGTCTGATGTTGTTTTAAAAATTGCGGGGAGTATTTAGCAGCTAAGAACAAGTACAACAAGTAAAAACAATGCTATCTCCCGGCTTCCGCCTCAGGAGTGGATTCTGTGAACGAGTGCTCGTGGTCAGCGCTCGCTCAAGTAGTCAGAGGGGGCGTGGTCAGCGCGTGTGGGCGTGTCCGCCGGAAGGAAGGCGGCGTCGCCCTGGCAACAATGTTCAGCGTCAGCCCTGAATCGGCTGGTCGGTCTGATGTTGTTTTAAAAATTGCGGGGAGTATTTAGCAGCTAAGAACAAGTACAACAAGTAAAAACAATGCTATCTCCCGGCTTCCGCCTCAGGAGTGGATTCTGTGAACGAGTGCTCGTGGTCAGCGCTCGCTCAAGTAGTCAGAGGGGGCGTGGTCAGCGCGTGTGGGCGTGTCCGCCGGAAGGAAGGCGGCGTCGCCCTGGCAACAATGTTCAGCGTCAGCCCTGAATCGGCTGGTCGGTCTGATGTTGTTTTAAAAATTGCGGGGAGTATTTAGCAGCTAAGAACAAGTACAACAAGTAAAAACAATGCTATCTCCCGGCTTCCGCCTCAGGAGTGGATTCTGTGAACGAGTGCTCGTGGTCAGCGCTCGCTCAAGTAGTCAGAGGGGGCGTGGTCAGCGCGTGTGGGCGTGTCCGCCGGAAGGATGGCGGCGTTGCCCTGGCAACAATGTTCAGCGTCAGCCCTGAATCGGCTGGTCGGTCTGATGTTGTTTTAAAAATTGCGGGGAGTATTTAGCAGCTAAGAACAAGTACAACAAGTAAAAACAATGCTATCTCCCGGCGTCCGCCTCAGGAGTGGATTCTGTGAACGAGTGCTCGTGGTCAGCGCTCGCTCAAGTAGTCAGAGGGGGCGTGGTCAGCGCGTGTGGGCGTGTCCGCCGGAAGGAAGGCGGCGTCGCCCTGGCAACAATGTTCAGCGTCAGCCCTGAATCGGCTGGTCGGTCTGATGTTGTTTTAAAAATTGCGGGGAGTATTTAGCAGCTAAGAACAAGTACAACAAGTAAAAACAATGCTATCTCCCGGCTTCCGCCTCAGGAGTGGATTCTGTGAACGAGTGCTCGTGGTCAGCGCTCGCTCAAGTAGTCAGAGGGGGCGTGGTCAGCGCGTGTGGGCGTGTCCGCCGGAAGGAAGGCGGCGTCGCCCTGGCAACAATGTTCAGCGTCAGCCCTGAATCGGCTGGTCGGTCTGATGTTGTTTTAAAAATTGCGGGGAGTATTTAGCAGCTAAGAACAAGTACAACAAGTAAAAACAATGCTATCTCCCGGCTTCCGCCTCAGGAGTGGATTCTGTGAACGAGTGCTCGTGGTCAGCGCTCGCTCAAGTAGTCAGAGGGGGCGTGGTCAGCGCGTGTGGGCGTGTCCGCCGGAAGGAAGGCGGCGTCGCCCTGGCAACAATGTTCAGCGTCAGCCCTGAATCGGCTGGTCGGTCTGATGTTGTTTTAAAAATTGCGGGGAGTATTTAGCAGCTAAGAACAAGTACAACAAGTAAAAACAATGCTATCTCCCGGCTTCCGCCTCAGGAGTGGATTCTGTGAGTTCTTCTACCATGGCGGGTGTGAGCGCCAACCCCTGACAACGGGGGCATACCCCTCAGCTGTCACACCAGGGTCAGCAGTGTCTACCTTCTGTAGGTGGTGCTGAATTACATCTAAGATATCAACCCTGGTGTGGACCAGGTTCCCACCCTCAGCCCTCAGTGTGGTAACAGATGGAGGAGCTTGTTCTCTATGGAGTATCCATGCCAAGAGAGGAACTGATTTGTCAACATCAGCATGTAGACGTTGGCAGTAATTCGACAATGCGCTCTCGCTGTGTCCTTTCCTTCGCGCCTTACTCTATGTCTGTCAGGTTCCCGCCTGTATGTCGGTTAAGGTTTTCTCCTCTCTATCCAGCTCTCCAAGCAGCTGCCGCCGCACCCCACAGACCAATCCCATGCTCGCACCGCGAGTTACAGCCTTTAAGGTCTCCCACTAGGTAGCCCTCCCAGTGGGACCACCCCCCAATTTGTTGACAAATAGTCTGTTACTGTTTTAGGTATTTCAGTTCTCCCCACCTCATTCTGAAGTAGATCAGGCGGAAATCGCCAGCGCCTCGGGCCTAATACGGGCGATCCCCTACCTAACCAAACATTGTAACAGGGAAGGAATAGACAGGAAGCGCGCCAGGTGGGTCACCTCCACATCCGGAAAGGCCGGCACACCAGACACCAGAACCCTATCCAGTCTCCTTTGTGTTCCATGGGTCTGTGAATGGCACATGAAGAGTGGCAGCATAGGGTGGGCACCCAGGCCCAGCATGACCCTCCTAAGCATTTGAGACATTCTGGGTTTTGTTCCTACCTTGGGGGATGGAGTCTAGCGAGAGTTAAATCTAGGACACAATTGAAGTCTCCAATCCATACGTATGGGAGGCCTACTTCGTTAGACAAGAGTTCCTGAATGGCCTGAATGAACGCGGGGTCATACGTGTTTGGTGCATTTACACTTATGATAGCAATTTCCCTGCCATCTAACAAATCTCGCAATATAACATAACGCCCATTCATATCAGATTTGCTATACGTTGGTGTAAAATGGAATGCCAGGTGCCATCCATATCATGGAGCCTCTTGCGTATGTAGAAAAAGAGGAATTCTCTGACCTCGACATTTTTAAACTAGTCTATCAGCGCCTTTGTCATCTAAGTGTGTTTCCTGAAGGCAAGCGATAGCTATGTGATGGAGCTTAAGAATGCCCATCCCTCGAACATTCCTGGTCAGAAACCTATACTCAACCCCCATCGCGAGTTGGTCTCACCATCACGTCAATCCTGAGCCCCGACCACCCATCTGAAAGCCACTGGTATGCACACCTTTGTAACAAACTAAGTCTAAGAACTTGTGAACAACAACAACACCCTTCCCCCCACCAATGGACATTTGTTAAAGAGCAATTATCATCCAAAATGCCTACCCCCAAGTCGTGCCAAGTCACACGCATCTCACTATGCCCCGCAAATGGGGCTATAGCACTCACAAGCCTCCCAAAAAGTCGAAATCTGGACCCACCAACCTGAACCCCAACAATTCAGACCAAGCAGGTGATAATGCCCCACGTTAAGAACTTCATATTACCAGTACTACATCATTATTTTTTAACCCACCCCTGTACATGCTAATCTGGTCCAGCCCTATTAGTGGAACTGGGCCTGTGCGCAGTCTACGGTAGACAGCGGGACTTCACAAGCGTTACAATTTTAAGGTCGTTCCGGATTCCCAAAATTTACTGCTACTCAGAAAACTCCCCCTCCTGTCAGAGTAAGGTTTACGGGACCACGTCCACTGACTCACTGAGCCACTGTGTCTGATCGTCAACTCCCAGGTCGGGGGCACCAACCTCGGCATCCGAGGTCGGCACGACATCTGTACTCACTTGAAGCGTTCCATCGCTCCCAACTGTAATATTTTTGTCAGGGCCAGTGCCCACTACTGGAGGAACATCCGCTCCGCTCCTCAGCCACCCCCCCCCCCCCCCCCCCCCCCCAACCTGGGCCGAGTCCCTCGGAGCGGCACAGTGCCCCATTTCTTGGTCTGGGTGCGAGGTTCTCGCTGTGGAAGTGCATCTACCCTAATCTCCAGTCATTCCCATACCTCCTCAGGGCTCTCAAAGTCGTGGGCCTTGCCCTGCACCACAACCTTGAGTGCTGCAGGGTATAGCAGCATGTATTGCAGGTTCAAATCCCTTAATTTCCTCTTTGCACCTAGAAACGATTTCCTTTGTTCCTGCACCTGCTTGGTACAATCAGGATAAATGGCTTTCAAACTGGATGTCAGGCTGCTCTCTAGTGGCCCTGAGGATACAGTCTCTGTCTCTATAGTTAAAAATTTTGCAAAGAAGGCACGTGGGGTGCCCGGCGGCAGCGGGACCAGCGCCCTATGGGCCCTCTCAATGGCAAACATATCAGATAGGCTAGAGGTACACAGCTGTGTTTTTATCCACTGTCCCAGAGACCGCTTAACCGACCTGCACTCCATTCTCTCAGAAAAATCCCTGTGCTCGAATGTTACTATGCCTAGCGTGCCCCTCCGCATCTTTGACGCAGCGTGCAAGAGCTTTCGTAGTGGAGGTTAGCTGTATTACTTGTTGTTTTAGGGTAGAGACCGCTCCCTTGAGGTCCGATACGTCGTCTTCCACTACCGTGACTTTATCTGCTACCTTAGAGAGATGAGCCAGCAGCAGGTTTACATCAATAGAAACTGTATCTATTCGAGCCTCCAGTGCCTTCCGGAAACCCTGTGTGGCGGCCAGCATCCCCACCCTTGTCGGTTCTGCATCACCGGCCCCGTCTTCCTCATACATTCCTGTAGTTTGGCGCGTGATCCGCTGCGGTGGATGGCGCAGGGTGGTGTACTGTGAGATGGTGTTAGATGCCCCTGAGCGAGAGACCTTATCCTTCCCCTTTTTTGTGGTGAGCGCACAATGACCCTGTGCCAATCCGTGCATGGCCCTCAGTTGGTCTGTACTCCCCTGCGTGAGCCGCCTCTGATCAGGCTGCAAAACTTATTTCCAGCGAGAATTCCGATATAGCATGGGGGGGGGGGGCTCGCAAGCAATAACTGCTGTGCTTCTTAATGTCCAACCTCTTATGCTGACCAAAAGTAGCAAACCCTCAAGGCGCAGTAGAACCGCAATTGGCCAGAGCCTCGGCTCATTCTAAGAACGACCCTCCAATACACATTAAATCGCATCCAACATCACGCAAATTAATAAACAAACGTACAGTTCTGCTTATAATCAGGGCAGGGGCACTCCTGTGCCTATTACTCACTGGGCGAAGCGCTGGTGTTGATTGCTCGTCTTCCTAGTGTACCACTCCAAGCGCCCGGCGAAACACCCGCCTCATGGTGCAGGGGAGCATCCCGGGTTCCCCACCTCTATTGAGGATTCTGCTCCCAGCTGCCTGTCCTCCATCGCAAAGCAGAGGTCAATAAGAGGCGCACTCGCCTCCACTCCCAAGAGTTTCCACAGAGGGGGGCCCCAGCCTGGTGCCAGGGACCAGCACATACCTGATACCTCCTGGGTCCAACTAGGGCATCAATAGAAATCCCCCAGGCCAGCGGACCAAGACCCCACTGCTCCAGACGAGGCCAGCTAATACTTTATAGGACTCCAGGTGCCCCAGTGGTTCAGCAGTCGGGGGAAGGGCAGCCGGCAACGGACTCCACATACCAGCTCACGTCGCAGCAGAGGGGTCCACCAGGGCCAGGCCCGCCAACCGGAGCAGCCTGCAAGAAGCCGCCGAGCCCAATTCCCCAGGATTCAGTCGGCAACACAATGGAAGGCTCCACACAATCAGCGGGTGCACCCAGCTCAGTTACACAGAGCCCCCAGTGCGTCGCCGGGTCCAGCCACTTCACAGGAGTCACCGAACATGCCAGCGGCTCCGCAATGCTGATCCTGTCATCCACGGACCATGATCAAGGATCCGGGCCCTCCCCCACCAGAAAGCAGCAGCTCCCAGCCAAATTCCTGGGCCCAACACTCTCCAACCGGGCAGCGCCCGCCCCCATCGAATCTGAGGCCCAGCTCTAATTGACTGCAGGTGCACCCTTGTAGCGAGACGTCACCCAGGCAGGGAGCGCACCCCCTGGCACTGCCAATCCTTCCGCACCTCAGGGGGAAAGGGGGGAGAATGTCCACAGTGTCAGTCGTGTGAATAACGCAGATCTCCTTGGGCTCGTGGGACCTAAGAGGCCAGGTTCACAGCCACCCGATTCCCGGTCCGTTGCCGCGTAACAAGGCCCAACCTCTTCCCAGGCCTAACGAGCCAGCTCCAGAAGTCATGAATTTACGATCTTCTCGCCCAATATCCGGCAACCCCAATGCACCGAGAGCCACTGGTCACAATGCTGCGCTCAGGGCCAAACTGTGGGTTCAGACTTTAAAATGATTTAAGAATAATACGGCGGGCCGGCCGGGAGCTGCAAAGCTCACGTCCTGTCGGCCAAGTTGCTTGGCCAAGACTCCATTTAAAGCTCATATTTAAGTGAACAATCATATGACATTGTGGGAATTGTATTACTAATATGACCTTGGTGGCAGAGGCACTGCAGCTATGGCTGCTATGTATTACCCATGTAAAGGCATTCCAAATTGACAAAGTCTATTTAACATTTCTTCATGCATTGAAGAGATCACTACAGGCAACCCTGCACTGAGGTGACCACTGCTGGAAATCTTGCATAGGGTGCGACTAAAGTAATCTTGTCTGATGTGGTCATTATTATTACAAATCTAATAATAGTAGCTTGGGTTGTTTTCACTGAACATAAGTAGCTCTTTTACAGAAATGGTTGGAGACCTCTGGTCCATAGCTAAGACCTTTCCTGGAGTTTTCACTAGGGAACTTGGGGAGTATAAAGGATTTAAGCACAAGAGAATCTTTATAAAGAATGCTATTCAGGTAAGACATAAAGTGAAGAATATTCCATTTATTTATAGAGATAAATTGGAGAGCTTCCTCAAGTATTTGTGTGATGACAACATTATTAAACCTATTAAATCTTCGCCATGGGTTTGTCAGATTTTGATTTCTTTAAAATCATCGGGAGAGTTCAGGTTGTGTGTAGACTTATGTAGTGTAAATTAAGCCATATGGATTGATCAACATCCCTTGCCAAATATCCATGGGTTGGTATCTATGTTAGCAGGAGCTACTGTTTTCACAACTTTAGATCCAATGTGTATATGACCAGGTGGTGTTACATGAAGGCAGTAATTTTATAACTGCTTTTATTAGCCACCAGATGGTCTTTTCCGGTATGAACGCATGCTTTTCAGATTGGCCAGTTGCGCTGTAATTTTTCAAAGGATCATGAGGGAGACCCTGGATGAGTTAGATGGTGCAGTTGCCTTCCATGATAACATACACATTTATGGAAAAGACAAACTGGAGCATGATAATAACGCACAGGAAGTTTTGAAAGCTTCCCATATTATGGGACTGACTTTGGAAATGGATAAGTATAGTTTTGCTAGAAACAAAGTAGAGTATTTAGGACATTGCATTTCAGCTGAAATAATTACTGCAAAGGATGATCATGTGAAAGACATTTGTGATGCACCAACTCTGCAAATGATGGAACAACTGTCTTCTTTTTTTGGGGTTTTACAGAGTTTTACGCAAAGTTTGTACAAAACCATGCCTCTAAAGTTGAACATCTAAGGAGGATTCTGAGGAAGAATGAGAAGCTTGAATACTGATTTCAGATCTCTTATGGAAGAAATCATTACAGGGCCTTGTTTGAAACCTTTTGTTGCAGGGAAAGAGTGTGTAAGTCATGTAGATGCAAGTGCTGTGGGGATTGGAGGTGTTTTGATGCAAAGGGATGGATAGGAAGAATGGGTTGTTGCATATGCTTATAGGACGTTGAGGGAAGCTGAACCAAATTATTCTGCTATTGAAAAGAAATTATTGGCATGCACATGAGCTTCAAAACATTATAGAACTTATGTTTGGGGCACCAAATGTATCGTAAGAACAGATCACAAACCCTTAGTGAATATTCTGTCTCCTGTTGGAGGATGGGGTGTAACTCCTACGTGGAGTAGATTAGCTGGTAAATTACAGCTTTTTATTACAGGGTGGAATATGTTCCTGGTCACAGGAAAGTACATGCAGATTCAATGTCAAGGATGCCTAGGGGAAGCCCTGATGATGAATTTAGAAATCTTGCGGAGTATGAAGTTGAGGTTGCATTTACTTTTGAGGACATCAATGCTATTGTCAAATTTATTTCAGAGGAAAAATGGGAGAAAGAAGTTTGGGGAAAAATGTGTAACTGAACAAAAGTCATTGAATATTTTTCTATTGGTTGACCTAAGGAAAGGAATTTGAGAGGTGAATTAGGTTATTTTGTTAAATGACTTATGACAATGACCAGCATAATATGTACTTAGGTATTTATTTACCTGTGTATTTACTCATTTATTACATATATATTTGGAATGGGCCTGGCCACTCGGGCACAGTAGTGCTTCACAAGTAACCGGTAATATGAAAACGGGTACAAATGAATACAAGAAGCCGGGTCAAGAGAGAAGAAACTTGAATAAATTAGGCATTATATTGCAGTCTGAGACGTGGAATTTTAAGCATTTTTGGAAAGATTTTAGGTCAACTTTGCTCTTTTTCAGGTACAGCGTGTGCTGTAGATACATGTCAGCAACCTAAGTCTTACAAGACCCTCAACTGCCTCACATACTCTCAAGAGACTCCATCACGTTAGCCGCACCGCAGTGCTGCATTGCTCAAGGGTTTAAACAAAGCAGGCACAACGCTGTCTTCTGCGCACCCCAATCCAGTCTCACATATGCCCAGGCAGAATGTATATGGTTAGATACAGGCCCATCCCTAATTGCCCCTCAGGGCCATACAATATAGAAGATGCTATTTTCTCAGTGCGCTCTCTCCGCATGCTTCCTCACTAACTGAACTGCACCCTGAATATACTGTCCTCAGTGTAGACCTTTGTGAACCTCTCTTTCAAATCCTGCACTCCTGGTGTACTGTCTAGACCCCTCTGTTCTGAGGTTGCAGGGCTGGCACTCACCCTCCGTCAACGATTTCATCCAGAACGAGGAAGGTGCCGTCCATGTTCTCCAAAAGTGATCTCTTCTCCACGCTCTTTCTAAAGGAGGAGAGATCAAGGTAAGTCTAAGAAACAGAGGAACAATGAGTGCACAACATGAGGGGGTGTGAGAGCAACAAAAGGAAAACAGCGGAAGAACACAGGGATTCTATGTGAGGAAACAAGATTGTGTGCGAAGAGCAAACAGAGAGGCTGTGTGAAAAAGGGGCTCTCTTAAACAAATGGAGAATGTATGTTATAACGCTGGAATAATGAGTTTGCGTTAGCAATAGACGGAAAATGTGTAGTTACCAAAGAACAGGGTTTTCGTAAATAGGAAGTAATGGCGACCAGCTACTTATCGTTGGTGTGTTAGACCTGAAACAAATAGGTATGGTGCTAACAGGGAAGGGGAGACCCTAATAGCCCCTTAATTTGTGGAGGAAAATCCTACCAACTATACACGTAGCAACAATCCCGTGCACACATATAAAATAAAGTAAACAATGTAGAAGTGATTTAAAAACAATTGGAACAATTATTAAACGTTGTTGTCCTGGTTTCTTTAATTTGTTATGATACGAAAACAGCCAGCCGACACGTGTTTCGTCAGAGAAACAGTGGTCCTTGACTCTTCAGGGCTTAATTTGGTACGTACAGAGATCAGAGACAGTACTCACTGTTGTTTTCTCGACTTGCACCCGGGTTGGAATTATCACCAGCTCAGGGACTAGACTGATCTCTGTACATACCAAATTAAGACGAAAAATGTGTGTCAAGAGCAAACAGAGATACGTTTTGAAAATGCATGTGAGGAACATGGAGGGACATGTGTGAATAATAGACTTAAAGCATATGTATAATGGGTGAAGGTATGGTGGACATGGCATAGCGCGTGTGCTGGAATCAGGGCCGGCTCTAGGCATGTGCAAGCTGTGCACCTGCACAGGGCCACCAAACCCCAGGGGCCACCACGCCAATACATATCCTTAATATATTAATCCTCTGAGGATGGATACATATTTGCGTGGTGGCCCCTGGCAGGGATTTGGCGGCCTCCGGCTCTGTTCCACTACTAAACACCCCTCCCCTCTTTACTGGCCTGCGCTCTCCGCCCCGCCCGGACCACCTCTTCCGGGCCCCCTACCTACGCTCCTTGCCCAGGGCCACCATGAGCCTAGAGCCGGCCCTGCTGGAATCACACAGTGGGGGGAGGGGGGAGAGAGAGAGAGAAAGAGAGAGAGAGAAAGAGAGAGAGAGAGAGAGAGAGAGAGAGAGCGCAAGAGAGAGAGAGAGTGTGTGTGTGTGTGTAGTGTGCGTGAGGGGCAGGCAGATTTCATAGTACGTATGTGTAATGCACAGACAGATCCTTTACAAAGTTACACACGTAAAGTGCATCAATGGTTTTGGGTATTATAAACACATTGATGGGTATAGATGGCCTTCTATGCAAAGCCCTTGGCGTAGTTCAAAAAGAATGAACTGCTAGTAACACTTATGGGGTGGAGGGATTATGGTGTCAATTACAGTCAATCATGGAGGGGTTGTACTTTTAGTGATACTCACAGAATGGAGATATCTGCACTGCTGGCCACACTCACCGTAACATGTGACTGAGGGAATCAAAGAGGCATCCAAGTACAGCCATCAGCATTAACTGCAGAGCAAGAGCATGGCTGTTAATTTTAAGAACTGCATACACAGGCTTCCAAACATAAGCTCAAACACCTACACAAGCCAGGGAAGGCAGCGAGTTCGATTTCAGGGTTCCAGAGAACCATCAAATACCTCCATTTAATTCACACACACATAACCTTTTGGGCAGTGCAAACCTGCAGATATCCATTTGGCACATAAGCATCCTAGTTAGACCTACAGCCACACAAAAACAAACTCACAACACATTCAACTGTCAAAAAGGAAATCTCAAATATTCCATTGACTACCCCTCACAAATAACAGCTGACTCTGGTCTGTGATGAAGGGTTCGAAACCCACATCCAAAGTTCGAACCCGAATGGAGGCGACAAATTTCTTATAAGGGCAGAATGTGCATTCAAATATGCCTAAAATATCACACCGGTCCCAATTCAGCAGATCAGGATTTATACAAACACGCAGGTAGCTGCTCACGCAAACCATTATTGTACAGGAGCATACAATTACTCACACCAACTCTGACTTGCACAGAAGCGTTCATGTCACTGATTCAGACACTCACAGAAACAATGCTTCTTCCACACACTGTTCCCTTCCACCCTTCCTGACTCCAACATGTACATTCGAGCCCACACATGCATTTTCTCATTTGTGCACATTTACTACCTATCACCTACTCACCCTCATCATTACACTCATCTGTACACTCACTCAGACACATACTAATACCAGTTTACACCCACACACTCCTCACACATATACCTGCTCGCACTTATCCCAATCCGCATCTGAACACTCACTCAGACACATACTAACACCACAGTGTAAACCCACGCACACAGACACATCCTAACACAACAGTATACACTCACGCACTTCTCCTCACACATATACCTGCGCACACTCATCCTGACTCTCACATTCACTGGCTCAGAACCATCATGTGAGCGACAAACTAGAGGGAGAGAGGAAAAACGACTGCCGTACTGCCTCCACAACTGACAATATACTCACAACCGGTATGGCAGCCAGTCATTCGGCTCACCTTTTCCCAAAGGGTATTCCCTTCCCCCGTGAACAAAGAACCCAGAGTTTTAAGGACAGAAAGGCCTTTTGTGGCATGCTTCATAATCGGCCAGTCCGCCCCACCGTGTTAGGGCACTGCCAACACAGTGGTCTCAACCTTTGTACAAGGGAGCATAGCATAAAGAAGTTCTGGGTAATCAAGGGGTCCAGATATCACATTAAAACTACCTCAGTGTAATTCCAGGGGATTCCCTTTATTCAGAGGGTTAACAGGGTTGGGTTAAAAAAAATTGTTAAATCTGGGTGCTTTTCAGATTCAATGTCTCAACACCCCTATTAAGTGGCAACATGTTTTGGC
Organism: Lissotriton vulgaris; assembly: GCF_964263255.1. Classification (NCBI taxonomy): domain Eukaryota; kingdom Metazoa; phylum Chordata; class Amphibia; order Caudata; family Salamandridae; genus Lissotriton; species Lissotriton vulgaris. Next base: position 1,830,729,263 of record NC_141693.1, on the reverse strand, counting down.
CATCAATGGGATCCCTCCTTCGATAAAATTGCCAGCGGGAAGGTCAAGGACCTTCATCAGGGTATGTGGAGAGGAGCACTACGGTGGAGCCCAGTAGGATCCAAGGCGGGACCTGCTTCTTGATGAATATGTAACTACAGGAGTGGTCCCCTGCCATAGTGACTCTTGAGTTTGGACCCTGGAGGTGACAGAGTATGAGACGTTGATGTGCTGGTTAGAGGAAAGACCGATTCTTACCTTAGTGCATGATTACACACGCAGGACAGACTGTAGGAGAACTGTTCAAGGTTGACTCCCACTGAATCTTACTTGAATTCGGGGACCCCCTCTTAGTCACAATTGAAAGTCAGGAACCCCCCGCCTCAACACTTTCTATGATTTGAACCTCAATATAAAATACAAAAAATACAAATAAAGTATAGAACACACAAATGCTCAAATATTAAATTGCTTTGTTTAATTCACAATCAAATATAGAAAAAGTTTTCACATTTTGAATTTTGCTTCTTTAATTGAATATACTTAATTTTAATGTATTCATTCTATTATTATTTTATAATATAATTCATTATTTTGTTAAATAGCCGTGGGCCCACGGCGTAATTCTTGCGTACCCACAGGTTTCCTCGGACCACAGGCTAAGAACCACAGGTTTAAACCATTCCTATAGCCTTTGAGTTTCTGGAGATATCTGAATTGGAGGTCGGACTCTAACCCTAAATCCTAATTTTGATTAGTGATTATGTAGAATCAGTGAGTGCCTCTGGTCCTCTGGGTGGCAATCAAGACTTGGACAACCAAGATTTTGCTACCATAAATCTTCCAATTTGACTTGAATGAGCCCTCTTTTCATTGAGGATGCTTACCTTTTGGATAAATGATTTTCGGGGTGTTTTTGTAAAATTCGTAGCACCTCAGGCTAAACACTATTGAGGTCTTCATCCTTGTTCTTTGAAAAGCTGTTATCACAGTTATCTTGGTACACTAGTCTGGCACCATCCAATTAACTGATGCTTGTAAATAGAGCCCATTTTATGACACATGGGACCAGAGAATTCCCAAAGGAACCAGTCTCTATTGGATAATATATGGCCAATGGGTACTATGTTATTAGTGTTCTATAGCATAACTACGTAAGCTCAGTCATTGTGGGTGCAGCTCTGCACCAGAAGGTGCTAGGCAGCTAGGACATTTTGTTGTATTGTTCTTGCTCTGAATTGTAACTACCATATGTCATATGTATATTAAAAGCCTATTCTTTCAAAAGGTAAAGCTCTGACTGGACAATATATGTATTTCGTGCAATCAGATGTTTCATACAGGATTGAGTTTTCACCTCTTAACCACTTCCAGCAGCAAGTCTTGAGTGGAAGCTCTCCCTGCCCTTGTAGAGGTATGTGTACAGAGAGTAACTTTGTTACCCATTTTGATAACATTTAAACACCAGTAGCCCCAACTGATTACCATCACTCTGAAATAAGCCCTCACATCATTCTCACATGAACTGGTCTCTCACTGGCGCACCCCACCTCTCAGGCAACCCAACATCAGCTCACCCCTTTTCTAAATTACACATGCTAACATGTGCACTTTCAGAACCATCAAGTTTGTATCTACACTCATCCGTATTCAAACATGGCGCGCAATATGCACACCAGCTTACAAACACGCCAACTTGCACGCCTGCTCTAAGCCATCTATGTGCAACTATTCCTACCATTCCTAAGATACACACAGGTGCCACTGCTCAAGCTTATCATAGCATGCACACATCTAGCACTACACACATGCGACGGTGACTCACACTAGCTCATGGCCACACTGCCCACACCACTGACACACCAGAGTATGCACTGAAGTCTCACATGCACTTGTCACTCTCATTATGTCTTCCCTGGTTATCCTTCACATGCACTCTCCTAAACCCAAATACACCCATCTGTGTTACTAACAGCTAATGTAAGAGACCACATAGGTAAGATACAAGCTGCTATGTGTGTAAAACACCTGGGCTGCAAATCCAAGTACAACAAGGTTTTCTCAGCCATTAATGCTTCCGCTATTCCAGCGTTTTTCAGAAAATATACAGCACTTTTGATTTGGCCCATTTAAAGTAGGAACTTGTAAAAAGTTAGGTCTTGAAGGAATTTAGCTTTTCATTAAAAGCAGACAGGCGACAGCGTTCATGATGTAATAGCTGTTAAAGGCGCCTGTCTAAGGATCAGCAAACCTGGCAACTTTAATGTTATGGGTAGATGTTTAGGATAATTCTATTCACAAATATCACGCCACAGAATACAGGCGACCATGATTCTTCTGGAGTGATCGTTGAACAAATCATATTTTGAGAAATCCACCCGTGGGCGTGATAGCCAATAATGACAGACACCTAATTTGAGGTGCATTCTTGGAAACAGGCTTCATGAATTCAAGAGACACAATCACGTGCACATTGAGCACCCACTAGGAGATCACCCTCAGATTACACAAGGAAGACTTTAAGTGATACATTTACCTATAAAATAAAGGCTTAACTAACTTTACAAAGCAAAGCTCTACAGGGACCCCTCAATCAAACTGTCGTAACATTTTCACCAGCTGCTGTCACCTTTAACCCCCAGTGCTACGTGCACTGCAGTGTACCATCAGCAGTAGTTATTTGCCCCGCGCTCCTCGAGCCGACAATGCCTCGAGTCAGCAGCATGTGCTAGCAGACACTGATAGATGCTAGCCCCAGAGAGGAGCAGCTCACTCGGGCCTCTTGGCAGACGTCACATTGCCCATCCCATTCCAGGCCTCTCACCTCGTTCTCCTGGGCGCTCCCCACCACGTACAGGAAAATATCAATGCTGCTCTTGTAGACGATGGTCATTCCTTCCAGGAAGGCGATGTCACCTGTGGAAGAGAGGACATTTCTAAACAGAAAACATCTGTATCGATGAGAGAGGGAGGACAAGAGGTGAGGAATAGTTTTCCTTTTCTCAAGGCGTTCTGGAAGTAGAGGCATTCGCTGAATATTACATGTATGGATAAAGGCTGCTGCAATAAGGAACATTCCAAGGAAGTGTTGTGAATATGGATACGGGTACCGTTCTGAGGTGCACAGCAACAATGCTTAACAAAACATTAAATGCAAAACAAATTCACAGGGTAATATTCTGCTGTCCAAGGGTTACAGGGCATTGGCCTGATGTCGAAGGTACAGAGTATTAACTGTAGGTGGAGCGATACAAGGCATTAACTCGATGTTGAAAGATACAGGGCAGTAACTAGACATTCAGAGGTGCAGGACATTCAGCTAAGGATAGAGGGCATTGACCAAAGTCCTGTCGGTAGAAGTCATTAATTCAAGGCCTGGGAAACAGAAACGAACCAGGGAGAGATATTGTATGAGAGGAAGACGAGGAAGAAAGCTGGGAGGTTACCACTAGCACAAGTCATGGATCTTACTCAGGGCCACTGGAAGTATGTGGTAGGGAAGAGCAGGTTATGGTGCATGGTTGACTTAAATACGTAGTGTAAAGGGGCTGGACTATTTTGTCATTATTAAACAAGCTTGTACTGTCTGTTGTTCAACAACTAAAAATAGCAAACAGCATACGAAAAGGGACCAGTTAACTTTTGCAAATCATATGGTCTGCAACAGTGCGGCAACAAGTGTGGCAGAGGTGTCAGTAACCTTTGATCCATTTGAGCTAGAAACACACATTTTGGTTAAACAGTGCAAGTTCTGCAGCAGATGAGGGATCACGTGACACTTAATTATATGCAAAAGGATAAGGCTGCAGAATCACAACTCCGGTGGGCCTGATCTTAAGGCACCATCTGATGGTCCATTTATACCCAGACTCCTTCCTTTTCCTGGTCTTCACAATGCCTCTTTGCCTCAACACACCTGACCCCGTCCCAGCCCACTGCACGCCTCTTACTCCTGCCCCTCACATACTCTAGCTCCAGCCTTGCCCCTGAATGCCCTGACCGGTTATCCTCTATGCTCCTGTGCCACCACCCTTGCCCCTTTCCCATCCTCGAGTGCCACTGAGTCTACCCCTTCAGTCCGCCTCCCCCGCCTCCCTCTTCCCATCGCCTGCTACAACTCCTGTGCTCTCCCCACTCAGCCGGCCACGATTCTCTTTTTGGTCCTTACTGTCCGTCTTGTGGGTTTTGTTGAAGACTTTCTTCTCGAAGGCAGTTTGTTCCTTGATTGACGGGAAGCTGTCATCATAATACTGCAGTAAAAGGGAAAAAGGGGTGTAATACATGGAATACTAAAAACACAGACAATGAAGTTAGAATGAAAACTCGCAGAGAATGCACAGGGGTAAGGAGCCCTCACCACGAGGATGGGGGCGGAGGGGGATGTGTGTGTCACTCATACAGACCCACAGGAACAAGCACTGGCAAAGCCAGTAGGTCTCACCTACGCAAGAGCTATTGACTTTGGCAATGTGTTTTAGCCATAGAGTGAAGTGGGATAGATAGGGGTAGAATGGAATGGGGTGGGTTGCGGAAGATTGGAGTGGAATAGAGTGGAGTTGTGTAGATTGTGGTGAAGTGGGGTAGTCTGCAGTGGCGTAGATTGGGGTAGATAGAATGGAGCACATTGGAGTGGGGTAGAATGTAGTTGGATATATTGGGGTAGACTGGAGTGGGGCTGATTGGAGTCGAGTTGAGCGGGGTAGACTGGAGTGGTGTACACTGGGTGGATTGTAGTAGTGTCGAATGGGATGGAGTGGGCATAGATTGGGGTAGATGGGAGACTGGGGTAGACTGGTGTGGGGTAGGTTGGGATGGGGTAGAGTGGGGTAGATTAGGGTACAGTGGGGAAGATTGGGGTAGAATGGGGTACATTAGAGTAGAGTAGATTGGAGTAGTTTGGATTGGGGTCAACTGGAGTGGGGGTGGGATAGATTGAATTGGGGTAGACTGGGAGAAGTGGAGTAGATTAGGGTGGAGAGGGGTAAATTGGAGTGGGTTACATATATGAGTGGGGTAGAGTGGAGTAGGACATATTGGGGCAGATTTGGGGAAAAGTGGAGTGCAGTGGATTCGGGTAGACTGGAGTGGTGTAGATTGGATTGGAAAGGAGTAGACTGAAGTGGAGTAGGGTAGATTCGATTGGAGTGGGGTAGATTGGGGTGGGGTGGGGTAGATTGGAGTGGGATAGATTAGGTGGATGATGGTGGGGTAGATGGAGTGAAGTGGAGTAGATTGGAGTGTGGTAGTTTGAAGTGGGATGGATAGGAGTGGGGTAGATTGGAGTGGAGTGGGGTAGAGTGGTTTGGGATAGTTTTAGATGGAGTGGGGTACACTGGAGTGAGGCAGATTGAGTAGAGTAGATTGGAGTGGAGTAGATTAGGGTGGGTCGATAGGAGTAGGACAGATTGGATAGCGTGGATTGAAGTAGGGTTGTTTGGAGTGGGGTAGGGTATAATGGAGTGGGATGAGTGGAGTGGATGAGGGTGGAATGGGGTAGATTTGGAAGGCATGTAATAGATTGGGTAGAGTGGAATTGAGTGTGGTAGTTTGGGGTTCAATGGAGTGGGGTAGATTAGGTGGATTGGAGTGACTAGATTGTAGCTGGGTAGATTGGTCTAGAGTGAAGTGGGATAGAGTGGAGTGGAGTTGGGTAGGCTGGAGTGGAGTAGAGATTGGAGTGCAGTGAGATAGATTGGGGAGGAGAGGTGTGAAATGGGGTAGATTGGAGTGGTGTGTAGTGGGGTAGATTAGGGTTGAGTGGAGAGGGATAGACTGAGTGGATTAGAGTAGGGTAGATTGGAATGGAGTAGGGTATGTTATACAGCATTTGTAGAGCGTTTGTACACCAAAAATGTTTCTTCGCGCTGAAGTAATAAGAGGCCTCAACTAGCACGAAAATTAACAAGGTCTTCAAGTGTTTCCTGAACCTCCCATAGTTAGCTGCAGATCTAACGACATAAAGGAAGTCGTTATCTTAATCCTGGTACCATTAAAAGTTTCAGGTGGGCCGATCTGAGATTGCAATTAGGGGAGTAGCTCTGAATTCTTGCGGACATAAAGGATGGGCTTTTGTCATGGAGGGATTTAAAAATTGTGCAGCCTGTTTTGAAGGTGGTACATTAAGCTGAGAGCCAATGTAGCTTTTCCATCAAAGGTTTAGTGTGACAGTACCTACATTTTTGAAATACCAGATTAGCTGCTTGATTTAGTGCTTCTGTAGCCTGCGGTTGAGGCCTGGAAGTTCCAGATAGAGAGCATTTGCATAGACGATCTGGGACATGACTAAGGCAATAATGATTTGGATGGTGGCTGGAAAATTAAAATATTTCCTGATTTTTCAGTTTCTCCTAAGTTGGAGAAAGCATGAGGAAATCATCAATTAGGAACCCAAGACTTTGTACAGCTTTCTTGGGCATGGAGGGGGATCCCATCTTTGGAGGCAGACCAGAAGAAAGGATTCCATTAGTTGATCTTATTGTTTGTAACAACAATCTCTGTTTTGTCAGAGTTCAGCTTCAACTGATTGCTGTTCATTGCTGTTCATCCAATCACGAATATATAGCATAGTGTTTTGGAAAAAACCCTTGATTTCCAAGGTGTTATCATTGGTGAAAAGCACCTGCATATCATCAGCGTAGTTATACATTGTCACCATCTGCTGCTGAAAGAAATATACCAAAGGACGGATGTAAAGATGAAAAAGATAGTGGCATAAGGATGATCCCTGTGGTACTTCGCAATTTAGTTGGAACTTGGATGAGCAAAAGGGGGAGCGGGACTAACTAATTGGGAATGGTCTTTAACACCTTGGCTGCTGCACGAGTTCCCCCCCTGTGCTGGACATTCCAGAACAGGGTGTGGTCGTGACGGAACCATTCCGTCATCAGCACAGCTCAGCCGTGACTGGTGACAGAATGGTTCCGTCACAAGCATCGAAGGGGTTAAGAAAGGATTCCATCCAGTCCAGAGCAACACCCTGCAGTCACGCTGCCTCGACACGTCCAATCAGGGTCGCATGGTCGATCACGTAGAAGGCCACTGATAGATCTAGGAAGACCAATGGCTGAGTAATGCCTATGTCTGATTCTTCTATCATATCATCTACTACAGAAAGAATGACTGTTTCTGTTGAGTGGGCAGTTCGAAAGCCTGCCTGGTATGGGTTGATGAATTTAGAGTCCTCTAGACAAGCGCAGAGGAGCTGCGCCACAAGGGTTATTTGTAGTTTTGCTAAATAGGGTAGAAGAGAGATTGGTGGATTGTTTTTTTAATTGCTGGGTCCTCTCCAGATTTATTTTCAAGTGGGATTATCACAGCCTCCTTAAAAGAGTGTTGGACAATTCCCTGAGTTAGGGATTTTTAAAGGCAAGAAATAGTTGTATCAGGAAAAAAGGAGAAAATAATTTTTGGGATCTGGGGGGAGGGGCCAAGTATCTTTCGGGAATCCCAATTTAACATTGGCCATTAAATCCATGAGGGAATCTTGACTGATTATGGGGAAGGCCGAGAGTGTGATGGGATTCCTTTCTTCACATGGGGTCTCAATGGTTAACATGCTGGGTAGGGGTGCTGTCTTATCTTCATTATTTTATGAAAAAAGAAAGAGTTCAGAGAATCACAAATTATAGGTGGGGGTGACTGGTAAGGTAACTCTTTCCGGGTTTAATAGTTCTCTGACAATTTCAAAGATATCCTTAGTTTTATTTTTAGAGTATAGAATTCTGTTTGAAATAAAGGTCAATTTAGCTTGCAAAATGGATTATTTTAATTGTAAACACTGGACGAAGGCTTCCTTGTTATCGGGCAGGTAAGCATTTTGCCATTTCCGTTCAGCCTGGTGGAGTCTCAATTTAGCTAGCTTTAATTCTTCCAAAAACCATTTAAATGCTTCAGGTCGTTGAATGTGCTTAGTTTTTCAAAGAGGAGCATGAATATTGCAGGCTAGTGTTAGCCAGTCTAAAATGGCCTCCTCAACTTTGTCCCGGCTCTCAGCAGGAGTATCAATGGGTGGGGCTAGATCGGAGTGGGGTGGATTGAACAGAAATGAGTGGAGTAGTTTGGAGTCGGATAGACTGGAGTGGAGTAGATTGGAGTGGGATAGAGTGGGGTACTGTGGGGTGGGGTAGATTGCAGTGGGGTGAGGTGGGTGGAGTGGGGAGACTGGGGTAGATTGGAGTAGAGTAGAAAAGGGTCAAGTGGGGTGGGATAGATTGGGGAGGGGTATATTGGGGCGGAGTGTGTTAGATTGGAGTGAGGTAGATATTAGTCGAGTGTGGGAGAGTGGAATGGGGTAGATTGGAGTGGAATAGGGTAGATTGGAACAGGGTATATTGGAGTGGGGTGGGGAGATTGAAGTGGGTAGATTGGACTGGAGTGGGGTAGAGTCGAGTGGGGTAGGCGAGTATATCATAGTGAAGTGGGGTGGGGTCGATTGGAGTTTAGTGGGATAGACTGGAGTGGAGTGGGGTAGATTGGAGTGGGGTAAATGGTGTGGAGGGGCGTAGAGTGGAGTGCAGTGGCGTGGAATGTCATGGACTGAGTGTCTTAGATTGGAGTGGGGTGGAGTTGAGTGGATTGGAATGTTGTAAAATGGAGTGGAATTGCATAGAGTGGAGTGGAGTAATGTGGAGTATGCATGGTGTGGTACCGCACTGCCATCACAGACAACACATTTTAATTTGAAAAGACCATTAAATTTGTACTGAAATACGGATTTACTGCACACAAATGAAAATGTGTGCAAATGTCATTACTAGTGCATTGGTACTCATAGTACCGGCCGCAGGCCCCCAGCGGCCCGGCAGGCCTTCATTGGCAGCCCACGGACCTTGCCTGCAGTTTCCACGGCCGGCAGTAAACACAGAAGATGACCGGAGGAGCATACGTAGTTGTTAGAACTGGGGGTCTCTAGTTGGCAGAGGTAAGTACCTTAGACCAAGTAGGGACCCTTGCTTCTAGTCAGGGTGAAGGAATAACCCTCTGAGATAACCCCTGCTCACCCTCTAGGTAGCATGCGCGAGCAGTCTAGGCTAAACAGAGGCAATGTGGATAACATTTGCACTTAACACAACAGTAATTCCCAACCCACCACAAACTGAGACCACACAGGTAAGTATATTTTATAAAAATATATAACTTTATCTAATTTCAGCAAGGTAAATCAAAGAGTTGCACGATAATTACTTCATTATAAAAAGGTTGCACTTAATCTTATGGTTGCAGTTGGTTTCAGGAAGTTCTTAAAAAAAAGTGTCTCAAGTCTCTTCAACCAGGTATTAAAAATAATGCCACTGATTTATAATTGATGCGCTCTAAAAACGAGCAGTCCAAACAATGCCAGCGATAAAGAAATATGCCACAATGAGCCCCTGGCGTCAGGGACCCTAAGCGCTTCAAGCGCGTCTCACCCGGATGCTTGGAGGGAGGGGGACTCCCCTCCTTGTGCTTGGTGTTCCTCGGGGCCCCCAGGTGCACCTCGCGGGCGAGCGCTCACTCGCGCTCCAGCCTGGCCGGTCTCCGGATGCTCTCCGCTCGCTCTCCGTCCTTCCAGGAGCAGCGGGGAGCAGAGACGGCAGGCCGGGGGCTGGAGCACTCGGAATAATCCCTCGGCGAGGTCAGGTCAATCTTCCCCGGTCCCAGCGGTGATCTTGAGCGCTTCCTCGGCTCCTCGGCAGCTTCAGTCGAGGCAGCCAATCCCGTCGCGGCGTCGACGACGAGCCCCTCTGAGCGCGAGGCCGCCAACCAATGGCAGCGCGGCCTCGCTGATGACGCTCCGCCACAACAGCCAATCCCGTTGCGACTCTGGTGAGGGGGCTCGGCCCTCTCGCCCAATCAGAGCGCGGCGGGCTCGTTTTTCCACACGCAAACGCCGGAGAGATGCAGGGCACTTCCACGGGGGTTACTGACCCCGGGCTGCGACGGTGACACGGCCAGCAATTGTTTTACAGCGCTCCTTGCGCTGAAGAGGCTCACAGGTCTCCGGTCTGCCCCACACACGTGTCGATGAACACGTCGATCTTGGCCACGCAGCAGGCTGGGTCAGCGCGGCGCTCTCAAGCAGTAGAGAGCAGCCAATGCGCTAAGCAGGCAAACCACACGGTTTCACGATCTCTTCGCCACACAGCAGCTTCAGGGGGGGCACAGCACATTCTTGTAGCCTTGGGCAACCTTTATGTTCCTGGGTTGCAGACAGGGAGCCAGCTCTTCTCGGGCCCTTGGAGATTCAGGTTGCAGACACAGCACACAGCAAAGTCTTAGCAGTTTCAAGCAGGCAGGGACACAGCCCACAGCAAAGTCCCTTTCTCCTCCTCAGCTTCCAGTTAGACAGCAGAACAGGTCAGCCCTTAGAGCACACAGCAAGGCAATCTCCCTGTAGTTCTCCAGCCGTCCTTCTTCCAGCAGAGGTTCCTTCTTGATTGTAGAATTTGAGAATCTAATCTTCTGTAGTCAGGGGTCCTTCCCTTATACCCCTGAACGCCTTTGAAGTCCTTTGAAGCCTTGGTGCCAGGGGGCCCTGAGCGCTGGAATGTTTCTGGTGTTCTTCTTCCTGTCAGCTTCAGGGCCAGAGGTGACAGTGGGCCGGCAGGGGAGTTAGCCAGCACGGTGGTCAGGCAGACACAGCCCAGCACTAGCAGGCGCTTCTTCCTCCCCTTCCCGGGGCAACAGATGTCGCCTTTCACCCCTGGGCTGACTCCAACCCCCTCCGGGGCCCTGCAGCTCCTGTCACGCAGGCATTCCACACACAGGCCCAGGCACACAGAAAGGTTTATACAAAAGAACAGCCACTTTCTCAAAGTGCTATTCTCAACCCCAGGATCCAAAAACAACCTTCACTAAAAGATGTGTCATTTAATTCTGAGTTCAGGGATATCTTTCATGGATGTTCCATCTTGTTCCTATAGGAAGATAGGCTGGGATCCAATGGGACCAGCCTCCCCCATGTTACCCTAGGGAGCCATACAGCCCTACAGCAGTGAGCACACAAAGTGGCCGCTGCTCTCTACCAGAGCATGTTACCTGCACTAGTACATGCTCTACCCTATCCATACACTGCACCCTGCCCAGGGGGGTACCTTGAGCCTTCCATAGGGGTGGCTGATGTGCACAGACAGGGGAGGGTTAAGCCCAGCCAGTGGGGACACTGGCCAGGCGGACATGGCAGTCCACTGACTGCACACAGGCCCTGCGCTGGCAGGCCTGAGACACCATTTTAGAGCTACTCATGTGGGTGGCGCAATCTGCGCTGCAGGCCCACTAGTAGCATCTGTCATCACCAGCCCTGGCACACACAGTGCACTTTACTAGGGACTTCATGGTGATACAAATATGCCAATCAGGTATACCCAATCAATATGACAATTTACAGAGGGAGCACTTACCCTCTGACACTGATCAGCAGTGGCAGAGGGTCCAAAGCATCTAAATCAGCAAAAAACCGAAATCCAGCACAGCATCAAAAATACATGAGTCAGAGGCAAAAAGATGGGGAAAAACCGTGCCAAGGATGTCAGGTCTAACACGTGTCCCCTCCAGCTGAAAGTGGGGAGAACTACCCAACCTCTTGGGAGTCCTCATCACTAAGGCGGAAGAATCTGGACAGACCGTCAGCATTGGCGTGTTCTGTACCAGGGCGGTGCTCCACCGTAAAGTCCATCCCCTGTAGGGAAATGGACCACCTCAACAGTTTTGGATTCTCGCCCCTCATATGCATTAACCATCTGAGGGGCCTGTGGTCGGTCTGAACACGGAAGTGAGTACCGAACAGGTAGGGCCTCAGCTTCTTCAGAGCCCAGACCACAGCGAAAGCTTCCCTTTCGATTGCACTCCATCTCCGTTCCCTGGGGAGTAGCCTCCTACTAATGAAAGCCACTGGTTGGTCTCCACCCTCATCATTGACCTGTGAGAGTACTGCTCCCACGCCTTGCTCTGAAGCGTCAGTTTGTACAATGAACTCACTTGAAAAGTCAGGTGCCTTAAGCACCGGGGCTGTGCACATGGCAGTCTTGAGGGTGTCAAAAGCAGTTTGACAGGCCTCAGTCCAATTCACTTTTCTGGGCTGATTTCTAGATGTCAGCTCTGTCAAAGGGGCTACAATGGTGCCATAACCTTTGACAAACTGTCTGTAATAAATACCCGGTGAGACCTAAAAAGGCTCTCACCTCAGTCTGGGTCTTGGGGGGTTCCCAAGCCAGAATGGTATCAATCTTTGCCTGTAGGGGCGCCACCTGGCCGCTCCCCACCTGGTGTCCCAAGTACACCACAGATCCCTGCCCTATCTGGCACTTACTGGCCTTGATAGTGAGGCCTGCCTTCTGCAGAGCCTCTAACAGTGCGAAGAGGTGTTGCAAGTGTTCCTCCCAAGTGGAGCTGAACACAGCAATGTCATCCAGGTATGCTGCGCTGAATTCCTCCAGCCCTGCTAATACCTGGTTGACCAGTCTCTGGAATGTGGCCGGGGCATTTTTCAACCCAAAGGGCATGACACGAAACTGGAAGTGCCCCTCGGGTGTTGAAAATGCTGATCTTTCCTTGGCCCCCTCAGTTAAGGCAATCTGCCAATAACCTGAAGTCAAATCAAAGGTGCTCAGGTACCGGGCAGCTCCCAACCGATCCACCAGCTCATCAGCTCTGGGGATGGGGTGCGCGTCAGTCTTGGTGACCGCATTGAGCCCACGGTAGTCCACACAGAAACGGAGTTCTGGGGGGCCACCAGGTGTAGCAGCTTTCTTAGGCACTAAGACCACTGGGCTAGCCGAGGGGCTGCTGGAGGGCTCAATTACCCCTAGCGCTAACATCTTAGATACCTCTTCTTTGATGCTAGCCCTGACCTTGTCAGCCACTCTGTAAAACTTCTGTTTCACAGGCAGGTTGTCACCGGTGTCCACATCGTGGACGCACCACTTGGTGACACCTGGGGTCAGGGAGAACAGGGAGGCGAACTGACCCAAGACTTGGCGACAGTCCTTCTGCTGCTCTGGGGTCAGGGTATGGGAGAGGACCACACCATCCACTGACCCATCCTGCTCTTTGACTGCCAGGAGGTCAGAGAGAGGATCACTATCCTCCTCCCCTCAAGCATCTGTAGCCATGAGCATAGTCACTTCAGTCCTCTCAAAGTGGGGTTTGAGGCGGTTCACATGTAGCACTCTCAGGGGTTGCCTGGGAGTCTTCAGGTTAACCAAATAGGTAACCTCGCTCTTGCGCTCCACCACCTCATATGGCCCTGACCATTTGTCACGGAGCGCACAAGGCTCCACCGGCGCCATCACCCACACTTTCTGCCCAGGTTGGAACTCAACAAGAGAGGTGTTCTGGTCATACCACCTCTTCATTTCCTCCTGGCTAGCCTCCAGGTTCTCTTGAGCGAGCTTCCTGAAGCGCTTAGTCTGGTTGCGAATGGCCAGCACATAGCTGAACACATCCTGAGGGGTTTTCCCACGGGATTTCTCCCACCCCTCCTTCACCAGAGTAAGAGGCCCTCTGACAGGGTGGCCATACAGCAACTCAAAGGGACTGAACCCTAAGGATTTCTGAGGCACCTCCCTGTAGGCAAACAACAGGCATGGCAACAAGAGGTCCCATTTCCGCCTCATGGGCTCCTCTAGGCCCATGATCATGCCCTTCAAGGTGCGGTTGAATCTCTCAACCAACCCATTTCCTTGAGGGTGGTAAGGAGTGGTGAATTTGTATGTCACCCCACACTCCGCCCACAGGGACTTCATATACCTAGAAATAAAGTTTGTCCCCCTGTCCGAGACCACCTCCCTGGGAAATCCCACCCGGGAAAAGATCCCCATCAGGGCACGGCCCACCACTGGGGCTGTGACTGTCCTGAGCGGGATGGCTTCCGGGTACCGAGTGGCATGGTCCACCAAGACCAGGATAAACCTGTTGCCTAGGGCTGTCTTGGGATCCAGGGGCCCCACGATGTCAATGCCCACCCGCTCAAAAGGGGTGCTCACCACGGGAAAGGGTTGGAGGGGTGCCACGCACTTCCCTCCGCTCTTGCCACTGGCCTGACAAGTCTGACAAGACTTACAAAAGGCAGCGACGTGCTTCTTCATCTGGGGCCAGTAGAAATGGGTGACAAGCCTGTGATAGGTCTTGTCTTGCCCCAGATGTCCTGCGAGAGGCACGTCATGAGCCAGACCCAGTAGGAAGTTCCTGAAGCGCTCGGGCACTACCAGCACTCGGGCTGCACCGGGCTCAGCGAACTTAGGCTCACTATAAAGTAAGTCATCCTCCCAGTAGATCAAATGCTCCTTGGACCCCAGGCCTGCGGCCTGGTCGGCAGCCTGCTGCCGCACACCAACAAGAAAAGGGCACTCCTTCTGAGCCTGGCAGAATTCCTCCCTGGAGGGACCACCTTCTTGCTGCCACTGGGACAGCTCAGGCAATTCCCCTAGTTCGGCCACCTGCTCCCCTGTAGGTTCCAGGGCATCCCCCTCTGGGTCTGCCTCCTCCTGGACCGTGGGAACAGTGGGGGCCGGTTTCCCGCGCCCTCTACCCCTTCTTCTCTTGGCAGGTTCCTGGGCCATTGTTCCAGGCTCCAGCTCTGCTAGACCGCCCTCTCTGGCTGTCATGGCCCGGGTGGACACACAGATCCACGCAGGCAAACCCAGCATCTCCAAGTGAGTCCTGTGCTCTACATCTTTCCATGGAGAGCTCTCCAGGTCATTACCTAATAGACAATCTACAGGCAAGGCATCACTTACAACAACTTCCAATGTACCGGAGACTCCTCCCCACTCAAATGGAACACGTGCCAACTTGCAGAGGCGCACTGAGCTGTCAGCTGCCACCACAGGACGGAGTACCTTGGGAATGATCTGCTCTTCAGACACCCATTGACACCTGACAGATGTCACACTGGCCCCTGTGTCTCTCAGAGCCTCTATCTCCTTTCCATTGATGGTCTCCTTCTGCCCATATTTCTTAGTGTTTAAGGGCAGCAAGGCTTCCGGGGCCATCTCTTGGTCTCCTAAAGAGACAAGGGTCATCACTGCTAACCCCTCCTCCCCACTAGAAATCAAATCCCCTCCCAAAGCTACACTGGCTAACGCCGGTGCTGGAGCACCAGAGGGTGCTGGAGGTTTCTTTGGACATTTGGGGGCAATGTGCCCCACCTCCCTACACGAATAGCAAGTAGGTGGGGTCTTTTTGTCCTGTGTGCCTTTATGGGGCCAGGACTTCTTAGACTTGGGGGGTGTAGACACCTTCTCCTGGGAACCAGTTTGGGGCCCTTTAGAAGACTCCTTTTGATTACCCGTGTCCCCCCCACTCTTCTGCTGGGGACCCTGTCCACCCTTGGCTGGGGTACTTACCACCCCCTTGTGGACCCTGGTGCTAGTCCACCGGTCCGCCTCTTTAGCAAGCTCACTGGGATCAGTTAACTTGCTATCCAAAAGATGCTGGCGCAGCTCTGGGATACATAAACTACTTAAGTGCTCCCTACTAATCAAGTGACACAACCCCACATAATTAGTAACCTTGCTGCCCTTTATCCAACCTTCCAGTGCACGCGTGTACATACTCACACACTCCACCCAAGTACTTGAATCAAGCTTCTTGAAGTTCCTAAACTTCTGGCGGTACTGTTCTGCAGTGAGCCCATACCTGAGGCATAAAGCCTCCTTCATGTCGGGGTAGGATAAAGTACCTGCTACCTCTAAGGGTGCCAAGACATCCCTCCCAGAGGCCTCAAAATGCTTCCACAATCCTGCCCCCCAATTCCTCTCAGGCACTTCATTCATCTTTAGGGCAAGTTCATACGATCTAAACCACGCATAAATATCCTCACCTCTCCGATAATTCTGTACCAGATCTTTTGGTATGTATACCTTACCCGCCTGTACTGGTTGTGCGCTGCCACCATTAGGGCTGGACCTCCCCTGTCGGTTTTTAAAGTCCAGCTCCCTCATGCTCCTTTCATGAGCCCATTGGAGTTTCTTCTCCTCCAACGCCTTCTCAGCTTCAAGGCGCAGTCTCATCTCCTCTGCTTGGGTTTTGAGCTTAAAAAGCTCAATCTCATGGGTCCTAGCTCTCCGATTCTCCTCCACTTCCTCTGGAGAAATAATCCTACCGGAGTGGTTGCTGCCGGTCCTAGACCCTGGCTTCCTCACTGGCAAATCACTAGGCAGAAAAGCATTCTCCTGTGCGCCACCCTCTCCAGTATCCGTCGCTAGATCACCATGTTTGGCCTCCCACCAGGCCCTCAGAGCTTTCTGTAGCTCTTCCTTTGCGCTGCCCTTCGCTGGGCATCCAAGCTGTTTGCAGAATGCTTTCAGTTGCTCCTTGTTATAGATGAACAACTCCTGGATTTCAAATTCCCCTACCACTTCTACAGTCACGCTTGGCGCTTTCCGAGACCTGATGCTTCCTTCCCTTTTCAACAAAAGGTTTCACCAAAAAGAAAAAAAAAATCTTGTGCAACCTGTGCTGCTAAACTAGACTAGTGATGTACAAGAAATCACTGCAGGTCAAGTGCAATTATTAGTTCAAAATCCCACCGCTGCCACCAATGTTAGAACTGGGGGTCTCTAGTTGGCAGAGGTAAGTACCTTAGACCAAGTAGGGACCCTTGCTTCTAGTCAGGGTGAAGGAATAACCCTCTGAGATAACCCCCGCTCACCCTCTAGGTAGCATGGAGCAAGCAGTCTAGGCTAAACAGAGGCAATGTGGATAACATTTGCACTTAACACAACAGTAATTCCCAACCCACCACAAACTGAGACCACACAGGTAAGTATATTTTATAAAAATATATAACTTTATCTAATTTCAGCAAGGTAAATCAAACAGTTGCACGATAATTACTTCATTATAAAAAGGTTGCACTTAATCTTATGGTTGCAGTTGGTTTCAGGAAGTTCTTAAAAAAAAGTGTCTCAAGTCTCTTCAACCAGGTATTAAAAATAATGCCACTGATTTATAATTGATGCGCTCTAAAAACGAGCAGTCCAAACAATGCCAGCATTAAAGAAATATGCCACAATGAGCCCCTGGCGTCAGGGACCCTAAGCACTTCAAGCGCGTCTCACCCGGATGCTTGGAGGGGACTCCCCTCCTCGTGCTTGGTGTTCCTCGGGGGCGAGCGCTCACTCGCGCTCCAGCCTGGCCGGTCTCCGGATGCTCTCCGCCCGCTCTCCGTCCTTCCAGGAGCAGCGGGGAGCAGAGACGGCAGGCCGGGGGCTGGAGCACTCGGAATAATCCCTCGGCGAGGTCAGGTCAATCTTCCCCGGTCCCGGCGGTGATCTTGAGCGCTTCCTCGGCTCCTCGGCAGCTTCAGTTGAGGCAGCCAATCCCGACGCGGCGTCGACAACGAGCCCCTCTGAGCGCGAGGCCGCCAACCAATGGCAGCGCGGCCTCGCTGATGACGCTCCGCCACAACAGCCAATCCCGTCGCGACTCTGGCGAGGGGGCTCGGCCCTCTTGCCCAATCAGAGCGCGGCGGGCTCGTTTTTCCACACGCAAACGCCGGAGAGATGCAGGGCACTTCCACAGGGGTTACTGACCCCGGGCTGCGACGGTGACACGGCCAGCAATTGTTTTACAGCGCTTCCTGCGCTGAAGAGGCTCACAGGTCTCCGGTCTGCCCCACACACGTGTCGATGAACACGTCGATCTTGGCCACGCAGCAGGCTGGGTCAGCGCGGCGCTCTCAAGCAGTAGAGAGCAGCCAATGCGCTAAGCAGGCAAACCACACAGTTTCACGATCTCTTCGACACACAGCAGCTTCAGGGGGGGCACAGCACATTCTTGTAGCCTTGGGCAACCTTTATGTTCCTGGGTTGCAGACAGGGAGCCAGCTCTTCTCAGGCCCTTAGAGATTCAGGTTGCAGACACAGCACACAGCAAAGTCTTAGCAGTTTCAAGCAGGCAGGGACACAACCCACAGCAAAGTCCCTTTCTCCTCCTCAGCTTCCAGTTAGACAGCAGAACAGGTCAGCCCTTAAAGCACACAGCAAGGCAATCTTCCTTTAGTTCTCCAGCCATCCTTCTTCCAGTAGAGGTTCCTTCTTGATTGAAGAATTTGAGAATCTAATCTTCTGTAGTCAGGGGTCCTTCCCTTATACCCCTGAACGCCTTTGAAGTCCTTTGAAGCCTTGGTGCCAGGGGGCCCTGAGCGCTGGAATGTTTCTGGTGTTCTTCTTCCTGTCAGCTTCAGGGCCAGAGGTGACAGTGGGCCGGCAGGGGAGTTAGCCAGCACGGTGGTCAGGCAGACACAGCCCAGCACTAGCAGGCGCTTCTTCCTCCCCTTCCCCGGGCAACAGATGTCGCCTGACTCCAACCCCCTCCGGGGCCCTGCAGCTCCTGTCACGCAGGCATTCCACACACAGGCCCAGGCACACAGAAAGGTTTATACAAAAGAACAGCCACTTTCTCAAAGTGCTATTCTCAACCCCAGGATCCAAAAACAACCTTCACTAAAAGATGTGTCATTTAATTCTGAGTTCAGGGATATCTTTCATGGATGTTCCATCTTGTTCCTATAGGAAGATAGGCTGGGATCCAATGGGACCAGCCTCCCCCATGTTACCCTAGGGAGCCATACAGCCCTACAGCAGTGAGCACACAAAGTGGCTGCTGCTCTCTACCAGAGCATGTTACCTGCACTAGTACATGCTCTACCCTATCCATACACTGCACCCTGCCCAGGGGGGTACCTTGAGCCTTCCATAGGGGTGGCTGATGTGCACAGACAGGGGAGGGTTAAGCCCAGCCAGTGGGGACACTGGCCAGGCGGACATGGCAGTCCACTGACTGCACACAGGCCCTGCGCTGGCAGGCCTGAGACACCATTTTAGAGCTACTCATGTGGGTGGCGCAATCTGCGCTGCAGGCCCACTAGTAGCATCTGTCATCACCAGCCCTGGCACACACAGTGCACTTTACTAGGGACTTCATGGTGATACAAATATGCCAATCAGGTATACCCAATCAATATGACAATTTACAGAGGGAGCACTTACCCTCTGACACTGATCAGCAGTGGCAGAGGGTCCAAAGCATCTAAATCAGCAAAAAAACGAAATCCAGCACAGCATCAAAAATACATGAGTCAGAGGCAAAAAGATGGGGAAAAACCGTGCCAAGGATGTCAGGTCTAACAGTAGTGAATACGTATTAAATAGGTATTCATTCCGTATGCTTCTGCGGCTATCTTCTGTGTTTACTGCTGGCGTCTGTGGCATCAGGACACCTTCGGAAAACTTCCCAAAAGGCCCTTTTAAAGTCCGCTGTAAGCGCTTTCACAGCTGACTTTTAAAAGGACCTTTTGAGAAGCTTACTGTTTAGACAAAGACAGATAGAGAAGCAAAGACAGATAGAGAAGCAGAGACAGATAGAGGAGCAGAGACAGATAGAGGCGCAGAGACAGATAGAGGCGTAGAGACAGATAAAGGCGCAGAGACAGATAGAGGCGCAGAGACAGATAGAGGCAGACTGAGACAGAGACAGACATAGAGACATAGACAGGGACAGACAGAGACTGGGACAGACAGAGACAGGGACAGGCAGAGACAGGGACAGGCAGATAGAGACAGAGACAGATAGAGACAGAGACAGACAGACAGACAGAGAGAGACAGGGACAGAAAGAGACAGGGACAGATAGAGACAGGGACATACAGAGACAGAAACATACAAAGACAGGGACAGACAGACAGACAGGCACAGACAGAGATAGAGACAGATTGGGAGAGAGAGATCGAGAAAGAGACAGATAGAGACATAGAGATAGCTAGAGATAGCTAGAGAGATAGATAGCTAGAGAGATAGAGAGATAGAGATAGAGATAGAGATAGAGATAGAGATATATAGAGATAGATAGATAGATAGATAGATAGATAGATAGATAGATAGATAGATAGATAGATAGATAGATAGATAGATAGATAGATAGATAGATAGATAGATAGATAGATAGATAGATAGATAGATAGATAGATAGATATTAAGGTAAGAAATTACAGTCATGTGATTCAGGTGACGTTAATCTTTGGTCTTCCTATTTCACAATGGGTTAGGAACTCTTCATTTCACGGTCACAACGAAAATGGCTAAATTGACCATTTTTATCTGAACAATCAGCATCAGAGTTGCATGTGGTATGCCATAGTGGTGGAAAATGTAGTAAATTTTTTAATGCTGCCTTGTAGAATGTGGCAAATATAGTATGGCGCTACTGGAAACAGAATTTCCTCTGGAGAATCTCAAAATCATCCCCAAATCTATGCAAGTGTGATAGGAAGGGCCGTGAGGTCTTACATGAAAAATAGTAAGGAACAATTTCCTCGATTAAGATGGAATTCTAATTACACCTTTAGAAGTAAACAATGGAATTATGTTTAAAAAATACATTGGTCTCTGAAAAATGCAATGTAAGCTTTTTTGTCTGACAGTACGTTAGGTTCACAGACTAACCAAGAAACAGTTGTTTGTAAGAAATGTTTTATCTAAATAACTGGTTTGTTCATGACGGTGTCTAAAATCAAATTTAAGGCCCACTGAGTGGAACAATAGTAGATGTCAATTTCATAAAAAGATCCAATTTCAGAACCACAGACAATTCATTTTAGTAAGGATTCCTGCAAGGAGCCTTCCTTGTGTTCTCCATGGTATCAAGATGAACTTCTAATAGGCTATCTAAGAATATGATTTTCTCCAAAATCATGCTTCCACTTTGGTATAAAGAGAATGGTGGAAAAGCATCCCCTACGGCTGAGCAGGAGCTGAGGATTCAACGGACGATTCAGCCATTTCTTCCCAAACACAAGAATAAGGTTAGAACACCAGTACTGCAAAGGCCATAGTGGGACAACAGAATTTCAGCTGCAGAACGCTGAAGTTTAACCTCCCTTTGTGTCCTGTGTTCAACTTTTGGTATATAGAGCTCGGCAGCCAGCCTTATTACAGGAGTTGGAAGGCAAAATGACAAGAGGTGTGGGATACTCCTTTTGGTGGTTGGGTTGTTGTATGCACAGAGTCCATAGGAAAAGGTCAATTTCCATCTCCTAGGGATTTGTTGTTTGGGCAAGCTATGGAGAGGATTACAATTCTGCTTACCCAGTTCTCAGTCAGACACTAGGAGGTACAAGGAGGAAAAAGTCTAGTAAAAAGAAGTCTTTGGTATCACTGAAAAACAGGCCTGTTCTACATTACTCTTATCTGAGTGGACCCATTGTATATATAAGGTGTACCTGACGCTTTTTCTTTAGTTAGCTTATTTAAGTGGATACTGATGTGAGACTTTTCTCCCCCGGCTAAGATTTGGAGTTGCGGCTCATTGGCCTCTATAGGTGTTTTCTCCAGGTATAACTTCTGGTACTGGGCCCAGAAAGGGATTCCCCGCCCCACCCCCCTGTGGGTGGTGACGTGTACTTGCTACCGACATCGGCCTGAGAATTTTGTTTGGGCCTTGAGGAATAGGTATATATTATGTTCTTCGGGTTACAGTAATTGGTTTATAGACACTTGAGTTCACTGTGGGAGATAAGGTATAAATACTTTTGGGTTTCCCTTGTGCTTCTTTACACGTGTGTTTTGCTCACTCATAAAGGTGTGGTGGAGGGCTCGTCTGATAGCACTATGTATGATTTATTTCACTTTGAGCATTATTTGATTTTTAGTTGATCATTGTTGGGCAGTTATCTTCTGCCCTCTTTCCTTTTCTTTGATGGATTCACTAGTAGACTCTGCATTTCCACATGTGGGGGAGGATATGCCATTTTTGCAGCTGTTATGTTATTTTATTATATGTGCCCATGGTTGGCAAGTAAGAAGGTAATATATATATTTGTTATCATTAGAGTACCCATGTCCTGATGAAGCCTATGTCATCTGGCTGAAACGCGACCGCGACTGCGTCGACACCTTTTGCTTCGAATGGAGTCCACTGTTACAAATTAAAAAAGATTTGATTTTTCTGATGTGCATCAATACAAATATAGACCGGGTTGATGTTCTAGCCCCTTGGTGCTTTGCTCTTGGGACTACCACTTTGTCGTGCACTCCATTGTAAATTAAGAGGAGGCACTTACTTGAATTGGTGTATATATATTCTTATATATTCCTTGTGTTTAGGGTACAGATAAGCGTTTGTTGATATTGTAAATGTTGTGTATATTTGTATATGATGTTTTGTATATAGACTGTTGGTTGTGGTGCCTCCCTTGATGTCCGCTCATATGTGTGTAGATGAATTAACATATATATTTTCTCAACATTTAATTTGTTATTCACAAGATAATTAATTGTCTCTTGTTTGAAAATTAAAATTGGATTGATCCCTTCGGTACCCTTTGTGGCTACTTTCTCATCCTTGGATGTCTCCTGCTCAGGTACGGGAGGGTTAAGTGGGCAGAACCCCTAACCATTTTTTTGCTAGTCATGGTCTCTTTTCACACAAATATCCTCTTGATATGGATATCTCAAAGAGGTATTCAAGTTAACTCTTTCAGTAGGAAGAAAAATGGATTGGGTTTGAGCTATGGAGAATCACAAATTAAAGCACTGAAAGCCAGCAAGGGTCTGACCATCAATCAATCACTGAATGAGCAGACTGAACTCAATGTACAATTAAGCTGGGTGGAGAGTTCAGCACAAACAGAAGACATTTGTAGTAGAAGTGCGAGCCTCTTATCACCAGCCCAAAATACCTCCCAAAGCTCCTGATAGCACTGTCAAGGTGTGCACCATGAAAGTTTGTGGAATACTTTTGATCCACTGGTGCAATGATGGGAAATATTTGGGAACAAGTCACTTAATGAAAGGAACCCACATTATGAAAATAGTTGATTGTAAAGGTCCTGTTAAATACTCAGTATAAAATGTTATTCCAGCTTAACTTCTGAAACAGAACCAAAGGTATGTGACCGGCCAAACTGAACCAAAGTTGCAGGCGGAAAAGGTTGCTTTTGCTCACTCTCCTGATTTAAAATTAAGCGTCTGTGATGTCTCGACAGAGGGAATTTGGGAGGTGGTTATTTGTGTGATCTGGGCAAACTTTGAATTTTGTTTTTAAACATAGTAGGGGAATTGTTTTTAGTCGATGTCATTCTCAGGCTTATTTCTTAAAAATTTGAGTGCACCATACCCCTCGCACACTGGGCGGCACTGTTGGGGGGTTACCACGGGACAGCGGCCATCTTGGACACGACTCGTGTTGTTCGCGGTCAGCGTTCCAGATGACGCACGCTGCACGCCAGCTCCAGCCACACCTTCTAAAGATGAGGCCTGCTCGGACTCGCAGCGGGCGTGCCGAATGCGCGCCTAAAGCAAGCCCGTCTGCACCCGTCAGCGCTAAGTCAGCGCTCTGTGCGAGTCACGCTGCCCGTTATGGCTCGGGGAGCAACGTTACCATTCACCTATCAAGTGAATGGCTGAAATCTTTGAAACTCCCTCCCTGTCCGTCCCATAGAGCTTGGTCCATCGGTCCTACAAGGGACTATGCTTGTGCGGACTGTGGGTTTAATTTTGCTCCGGAGCCCTTGGCAACTGATATACTTGCTGATACACCTAGGTAGGGGAACATTAGTGCCTGCCTCATCAATGCCAGATCTGTGAAGAAGCACTATGTAGATGTTGCTGATTTGATCACTGACAACGGTCTGGACATACTGTTTGTTACTGAGACTTGGTTTGATGCCTTCTCTAACCCTATAGTGGCCTTGGTTACACCTGCTGGTTTTAAACTTCACCGGGTGGATCGCCAGGTAGGCAGAGGTGGTGGCCTAGCCATCTGGTATAGGGAAGGCTGGACCTCCACAGTGAATTATCCACCCTTTGGGGTGATTGTGAGGTTCTGAACTTTAGTTTACAACTCTCAGCCCATTTTACTTTGGGGGGGGATTTATCGGCCACCTGGGCCAGCCAGGAGCTTTCTGGATACCTGTGGGGACGCACTGGCTGAGCATGCGTTGCGCTTCTCGAAGTTTGTGGTTCTTGGAGATGTTAATATCCACCTCGACCACACTGAGGCAGCAGATTCTATAGTTCTTTTGGACGCCTTTCATTTGGCGAATCTCTCACAAAGAGTTCTGTTTCCCACCCACTCCGGAGGGCACACTTTAGAAATCATCTGTGCTACTTTTCCTATATCTGTGAAGAGGCCGAGGCCGGTCGCTTGGTCGGACCATTTTCCCATATTCTTCTCTTGGGCTTTGAAGAATTCTCCTCGTCCGGCCTACTGCCATCGCCCCCCTGCCTCTAGGAAAATGGACCTGGGGCTGCTGAGTGCTTCCCTGGCAGCTTCCCGGCCCTCCCTTTCGGGGGATCTGGAGGATAATGTATCTCGGTTTGGTGATTGGATCACAAGTTCGGTGGCTACCCTGTCGGCACCTTATCAGCCAAGGTTGAGGAGAGAGTCCCCCTCTAAGCCGTGGTTTTCCTCCAAGCTGAGGACTCTGAAACATGCGTGCAAAATAGCTGAGAGAGCCTGGCGTGCCTGTGGCTACCGCCCAACTGGCAAAAATATTCTTAGAGCTAAACAAAATCTCTATTATGCGGCAATAGGAGAGGCCAAAGGCCAGCACTACGCCACTCGCATTGAGCGGGCCAACAACATCCCCAAAGATATCTTTGCAATTGTGCAGAGCTTTTTGCCCCCAAATGCCCAGGTGGCTGCTACACCTGCCTCAGAAACTTGGTGTAACACCTTGGCGTCATTCTTTAGGGATAAAATAGTTAGTATCCAAGAGTCGTTCTCGATTTCTCCTAGGAATTCTGGTGCGGTGTTGGCACTGCCTATGATCAGGGCAGAACCGGCCTCCACCTTTTCTGAGTTTAGGCCTGTTGATTCTGCCAGCTCTCTCAGAATCCTTAAGGGCCTTAAGTCCGGCTCACCTAACGACCCTTGTGCAGCCAGACTCTTGTCGGATTTGGCAGCCACCATTAATACAGAAGTGAATCTTATGGTCATCAAATCACTGTGTGATGCGTGTGTTCCTAAGGCATGGAAACATGCTTTGATTCTCCCATTAATTAAGAAGCCGTCACTTGACCCATTGGTGCCTGAGAACTACCGCCCTATCTCACTTCTGCCAAGTTTGGCTAAAGTATGCGAGAAGGTGGTTACTTTTCAACTCACCAACTTTGTTGAGGGGGCAAGTCAGCTCCACCCGGCACAATCTGGCTTCTGTGCTTCTTATAGCACGGAGTCCGCATTGTTAGAGGTCACAGAGGCAATCCGGGAGTGTTTGGATGCCGGGGGGAGAGCAGCGTTTGTTATGCTAGATCTCTCGGCAGCATTCGATACTGTGCCTCATGCCATGCTCCTCGACCGCCTGTTAGAAATAGCCATTTCTGGCACGGCCTTGCAATAGATTAGTTCCTTCTTGGAAGGCCACGGCAGCAGGTCAGGCTCCCTGAGAGTGCCTCTGCGTCTACGCCTGTCACCACTGGGGTACCACAGGGGTCATCACTTAGCCCTCTCCTTTTTAACATCTACGTGACTCCGCTGGTGTACCTTGCGGAGTAAATGGGGGCTAAAGTGATGGCATATGCTGACGACACCCAGCTGTTGTTTACTTGGAACAAGGAGGACGACTTGGTTGAGTCAGCTCAACACTGCCTGTCCTCAGTCTTCCATTGGCTGGCAAATGTACAGCTTAAATTTAACGAGGGGAAGTCTGAGGTGCTACTGTATGTCTCTTTCCCATCAGATTTTAGAGAGAGGCTTTGGCCTCCTGGCTTCCTCGCCCTTCTGAGAGGAAAGGCGCCGCCAAAAATCTTGGCGTCTGGTTCAATGAAAATCTGAACTTTGTGACGCAAGTAAAGAAACTGTCCGGCACTTGTTTTGGCATGCTGAAAAGCTTGAGGAAGTTTCTTCCCTTTTTACCTAGCACTGCCAGAGAAACTGTGGTCTGTGCACTGTTTTTGTCCCGTTTGGATTATGCCAACGCCCTCTTGGTCGGCTGCTCGGGTTTCCTTGTGAAGAAATTGCAAGTGGTGCAAAACTCAGCGGGCAGACTTCTTGTGGGTTTGTCATCCAGGCATTGCGTTCGGACTCAATTGCATTCTCTGCACTGGATCCCAGTTGAATCTCGCCTCAAATGTAAAATGCTGAAAATTGCTCATCGGGCTCTTTATGGTCTAGGTCCCATCTATTTGCAAAAGAGATTCGCCTTTTATACACCAGGGAGACTGCTGCGCTCTTCTGCTCAGCTGTTGATGCAGACCCCGAAGTTTAAGCGCCAGCGACTTGGTGGAAATTCCTTTGTGCGCAGAGCAGGTCTGGCCTGTAATATGTTGCCCCTGGCCTTGCGGGGCATAAAAGATCCACTGCTGTTCAAGAAGAAACTAAAAACGTTGCTCTTTTAACCAGATTTGTTGTGCATTTCTTTCTTTTCTGAAGTAAGCGCCGGGACACTTTCGAGTAGCTGCTCGCTCTATCAATTAAATATAACATAACATAACATGTTTGGCAAAGTAAGGGAGTAACCACATCTGTTACCTCACTGGATTAATGCCTCCTCTCCAGAAATCTATGTTTGACCTTACGGCCACAGGATTGAATCCTAGTGGGCAGACTCAACATTCTTCTGAACCTGATAAAATGTGTTACATTCAGTTAGTTAACAATAAACATGTTATTTAGCAGCAAAACACTTCTTGGGACAATTGTGTGCTTTACAAATAGGTTACATTATGTTTAGGATACCCTCTTTGGTGAGGGTTGGTCTTTTGAGGGACATTGCAACTGATGGGATAAACGGGACACACTCCCATCGGTGAAGGCTGTGTACTCTACGGTTACAATGAGGCTGCTTACATTTTTTAGATGGCTATAGTTTTGGAACCTCTCTAGAGCA
Organism: Lissotriton vulgaris; assembly: GCF_964263255.1. NCBI lineage: Eukaryota > Metazoa > Chordata > Amphibia > Caudata > Salamandridae > Lissotriton > Lissotriton vulgaris. The sequence continues at coordinate 1,830,702,475 of NC_141693.1, read as the reverse complement.
ACAAAAACCTTATGGGTTAGCACAGAGATAAGATGAATGGTGGTTAGTAGAAGTATAAATAAAGTCTTCTGTTCAATATATCCTGACATTTACAAATATTGTCATTGTCGTGTCCTTGTCGGATATATTAGAGAAAGTGCTGCCTTTTCCCATGATGAAGCTTTAAATGGATATCTTGCCTGGCAAATCCCCAGGGGTACTGAGAGAGAAAGTTCAGGGGGGGGGGGGGGGGGGAGGATTATGATGTTGAGTGTGGGAGGGATAGCGGGTAACCAATAAATTCTAACTTATGGGCCGTATAAGCGCCCCTACGGTTTGATTGATGTTCTGCATTGAAATAGTCCTTTTCCACATGTCATGTATATATTGAGATATTCATCATGTCCTGAAGTAAACTCTTCGGTCATGAGCACAATTGTTGTAAAAAGGATTTTTTGTTTAAGTGGCTATCTTGTACAGGAATGATGACCACATACGAGTCCATCTCATCCCAGATATCTAGGTTGTAGCTGACAATTACGCGGATACAATGACCTATGGAAGGACTGGGTCATCATCTTGGAAGTCTTGAGCTCCATATCAAGAAACACAGATAGGTAAAGAGATGTGCCATCTACCTATCCCCAGGTGGGACTGCAGAAACAATCTCTTATTCAACTACAAAACTGCAGACCCATGGATAGCTTTTTTCAGGCACACCTTGCAAATTCAAAACCACACTAAATACCAAGAATAGGCAAGAGGAATTCTAAGGAGTCACTCAAAGAAAATACTCAAAAGAGAAGGTCTCATTGGGGATTATGTTTCTGCCATCACATCTTCGTACAGATTAGTGTTATACAATTTGTTTAGGATGAACAGTCTTGTCCTTTGCAGAAATTCAAGAGGAAAAAAAATCTCTTTATTATCAGTTTCCTTTATAGGCCTATTTTGGCAGCACAAGAATATTTATTTTTATTAGTATATAAACGGTTTACAGAAACAAGTAAAATTACACCTATAAATGATAAGCAACATAGTGGCACATATTTGGTATATAGAATATTTTCAGGCACAAATAAACACAGCTCTATTAAAAAACATTAAAGAACTGTAAAGTGCAGCTGGGAAAAATGCCAACCATTGCGCCACCAAAGCACTTGCAATTCATGCTCTACATATTACCAATTTAAATAATACAAGTAAATGCAACACAAATCTGTTTGATCAGACCATTGGCATACTCACTTCACCCAATGCTACACAACCACATTCTGCCACTGACTCCTTATTTCTGTTTTAACTGAATAGTGTTATGCCCTCTTCTTGCTAACAATGGTACAGCCCAGTGGTGCTTTACCTCATTCTAACCTTAATTTAGTAATGATACTCCGGTGTTTTACTGTATCCATGCCTTTACATATGGAACAATCACCTAACCTTGTACCCTAGTCTTAGTATTTCAATTGTAGTCTCCTGGAGTTGTATCATCTCCTTGCCTTTACAAAGATAACCCTACTGTTACATCAATACCTAGTATAATGCAGTCTCCTGATGTTTTACAATTTTCTAGTTTTCGCCGTTTGCACAGTTCCATTCCCTTTATTTGACTGTATATTGGTTTAGTCTCCCAATGATGTTCAAAGTCATTTTATATATATGGGTGCACTCCCCTCATTTTCTATCCTCTCTGTGTCTATACATCAATACTCTGTCCTACGTTTCCCCCTTATAATGGTACAATTGAGTTGCTGCAGCTGTACCCCTTTCTAAACTCTTTATTGGTAAGTTCCTGGTTGTGTACCTTATATTAAGTAGCCTTCACATAGTGGCAATTTATTTGTAGTGTTCCACTTTACTTTCTTTTTTTTTTTTACTGGAGTTGAATTTTACCAGAATGTAAGCAAGGAGAGCTGGTGAGCACTGTACAGATAACTGATGCTGGGGAAGGGAGTACATAACCAGGAGGAGAAGTGGAATATGCCATAAAGTGTCCCACCTGTGCTATACGTCTCCTATGCAATAAGCGGTTTGTCTACTGTGCCCTTATGTATTCAGCACACAATCTCTCCAATGCCCCAGGCCTTACATGCATTGTATTGCAACTCTGTACTGTACCTTGGCCAAAAGTCGATGTCCATCGTTGTCCAGGATAAAGACAGCTTTGACAGTGTAGAGCGATGGTTCCTGTAAATGCAGCAGACATGTATTATTAGGGTAAGTCTTTAACACTACCTAAATCACACAGTTATGTCCCAAAGGTGCGCCTCCAAAGCAGAGGTCTCCAACCTTTTCTGTAACAAGAGCTACTTATGGTCAATAACAATCGTCCAAAGATACTAATATTATTAGAGTCATAATATAGACCACATCCAACAAGATTACATTAGTGGCCACCAAGATGCATGATTATCAGCAGTTATCACCTCAGTGCATCAGGTACGGTTGCCAGCAGTAACAAACAAAATTCTTTATCAATGTAGAATGCCTCTATGAGTTACATAGCAGCCACGGGTGCAATGTCATTGGCACCAAGTCGATAGTAGTAATGTCTCCACAATGTTGCATGATTTATCACTCAAATATCAGCTTTAAATATATTTTAGGAAGTCAACCATTTCTCTCCAAACATCAGTTCACTAGTTCTAAAAATACACAAATTTTCATCTTGAATAGACATCTTTCAAGTTTGGTATGCATATCTTAGTATAAATACATATTAATTGAACAAAGTGAAAGCTTCATATTTAGTAGGCTGGTCTGCACACAGGAGAGCTACTTACAGGTAGCTGGAGAGCTACAAGCTACTTGTTGGAGATGCCTGCTATAAAGTGTACAGGGGATTCACAGAATGTGCTCTGACTCAGAATCGATGCAGAGGAGGTGTTCAAAACTGGCACATCCACTGGAACAAACTGGATACATTTTGTATTGGTCCAAGATATCATGAAAGGGTTATAGCAGGGTATAAGCATGGTATAAGATATCATGAGTCTCTGCTACAGTCAGTGGTAGCTCTTCCTCTCTTTTCGCTATATTGAAATACCAAGCAGAACTGTCCCACTTCACCCTTCACCTTGGAGCCATCTGCAGAATGAGTCTGCTGGAATGGTGGCATCATGGAAAGGCAGAAAGGTAGCAACCCTTAAAAACGTTCACAATATGCTCAGGATATTCTAATTTCAGTGTCTGACCCTGTACGCTTTCTCCGGCCGCTGTCTGGGGTGTCTAGGTTCAAATTTAACCTCTAGAAATCCCAGGCACTGAACATCTCTTGAAACAGGGCCTACTTCTAGTCCTTAAGAATCGCTTCCCAGTCCAATGAGTGGGAAAACTGGGAATCTAATTACCGGGTCTGATTACTCCCAATATAAAAGATAAGGCAGAGCTGCTATACCCATTATTGACGTAGTTACAGAAAGATCAACAAGCATGGTATATGGGAGGACAGGGTCACTTGTGGTTTGGAAGGTAGATAAGATGGTGGTACTCTCAAGAATTACTATTACAGGCTCTGCTTTACTGCTTACAACTCCTTTGATTAAATAGAGAGAACTAGATGATTTTATATGGACGCGGAAATGACCTAGATTAGCAAGACTGCTACTAAGCAAGGCCCCAAGGAAGCTGGTTTGGGTCTTCAGAATTTTGTTGATATTAGCAGGCAGTCCAACAGCATGAACTGGGCGACAAAGGAATCTTCTGAGCTGTAGTTCTGCCTTGTAGACCAGGCCACTGTATGGTCAAGGGTCTTGGAAGTGCAATGGCTGGAGAAATGACTGCAGCTTGGGTAGTATTCTTCTCCTGTCAGCAGGGCTACTAAGGCAGAGCGAAAGAAGGTAGCTAATAGATTAGCATTTACATTATTACTTTTACTTCTACTCAAGAAAGGGTAAACCGAGCTTTATACCACGTGTGGATGAAACCCCATTGGTGAATGGAAAACTCAGGGTTGTAACAGATTCGGGGACTGATGTGGTAAGATAAACAAAAAAACCTGCACGTCCCTTAAGTGGAATTCGGTCTGCCAGAGACAAGATGATAATTCTAGTTTCAGATTTGTCACAGGGCTCTGCAATCTTCAGTTAAACCCCACAGAGCGAAGCATCTGACTAGATTTAGAAAATTACTAATTACGGAAAGGATTACAAGAAACTTATTTCAGACATTTATAAGATACTTGTGCATCTTGACAAGTGGGGAAAACCCTGTGGTAGTGGACATGAAAGGATGAGTTTAAGTGGATGATTTCTGAAGGTGAAAGGAAGACGTACAACAAATGCGTACATATCTCCGTGTCAAACCCCCTTCAGAGGGCCACGGGTGTGCAGGGACTACTTGGCACAACTATGGTGGTTGAGGCCTACTATGGGTCTGCACTTAACTCCCAGTGGTAGCAGTGGATGAGCAGTTAAATCCTCCCTCTTGGATAGTGCGGGGTGTGTCGGGGGAGTGTAGACACAGGTTAGTGAACCCAAATCCTAAATCAAAGTACACTCAGTATGGAGGAGGAGCCTAGCCTGCAGCCATGATGGCCGCCTGATCCTTCGGCTCCGCCGACCCTTCCGCTTTCCTCCCATCCCGTCACCTATCCTTGCATCCATCCTGCTCCTGAGGCTAATTTTCGGGCATGGGAGAGGACCCCGACTCCGATGGTGTGTCTCTTTATGCGCTCCCTGCAGTGGAAGCGGTGTAGCGTTCTCGCCTTCTCCCGGACGCTGCCCGGCGCTGAGGGGTCTTTGTTCCCCGGGATCGGCTGCCCTCACCCGCAACAACGCAATAAACGGGACCGAGCCGACCTACGGAGTGCAGCGGCTAAATTGGAACTTTCTCTGCTACTTACTATCCTGCTTCGCTTTGCTCCTCTTTACGTGGGGGACACGCCGGCTGTGATCGCAACAATGTATCACCGCCCAGACTTGTGGATTCCTTTGTTCGACTCTTGCCTCGCGGTGTGAGGCGGTGGGGGCCATCTTGAAGACCGAGCAACCGCAACTTATTCCCCATGATCTCGGACTGCTCCTGGTGACACGGCCGCTGCTGACGCTCTGTTTACACCTGCACAGTGTACGATGGTCTCTGCTCCCTTTGTGCCCCCGGCCCGGCGATGCCATGCAGGGCACCGGCGAGGTGCTCAGCTTTGCGATAGAGACGTGGGTATCCAGTCTGGTGAGCAGCCACGAGTTTCCGAGCCCCGTCAACAGGGAATTGCTACATCATTCTCCCCTAAGGCACCAGTGCGGACTGATGACATTTTGGAAGCCCTGTATACCTTTCGAACTGCTTTACGTAACAACGCCTTTGACCTAGGGCACCGTCTAGATGCTGTTCTCTCTGTGGTGCCTCTATCAGACCGAACGCATTCACGAGTGCGGGACGCTGCGCCACATCTTGTGTTTAACTTTTGTGGACTACTTGCCCAGGTATGCCCCGAGGAGTTGGAGGTATGTGATCCCAAAACCCTTGAGACGCTGTCTGTGATGGAAACGCAGCGGTCGGATGTCTGTGTGCTGCTTCAGGGGAGGGGGTCTTATCTACGGACGCCATGTTTGGATACTCCTTTGTTGTCTATTGGAGACGTCTCCTACGTTATTCCGCAGCTGCTGCCACTGCCCTGGCCGGATGGTTCCTGTACCATTGTCATCTACATGGCTGTATTTCGGATGGACTTTGATGGACACCCCCCCGCTCTGAGGTGGTCACTTTGCTCGCTCGCCTCTCTCAGGATGTTTACCATGCGGCTGGACTATGTCACTGCCTCGCATCGCAGGGGGCAAGGCTGAGGTTGTCTCCTCTTATGTTCGGACTGTTTTTCTTGTACTGCTGGGATCTTGATGGACTGCCGGGGTCATTGAATATAGGTATCGTGTTGGTGGCGGGGTCTGGGATCGGGCGGCCGGAGTGATGTGTGATGGTAGTTTTGTCTTATCTCTGTGGCCCTCCTCCGGTCTTCTGTGAATTACATTACTTTTTCTTTCTTTTCTTCTTTCCCTTTTCTGTTCTAAATTTCGGGTTCTATTTCTGGGCGACAGGCACACTGCTAGGGGGGGGGGGGTAGGCCGTAGCCTCCGCACGCGTGCAGGGTGGGGGGTTGGGGGTGGGGATTTTGTTTAGTTTCAGTTTCTATGGGCCTTAAATTTTTCCTCTTCTTGGTTTCTCTTTCTTTTTCCTTTTTCTTTGGGTCAGACAGGTGTTTAGAGGTAGCGCGGACTATTCTTTTTGCTGCTCTTTCTTTTCTTATTGTGGTTGTGGGAGTGCTGGGTCCGTGGGGCGGGCGATTACCAGCATGTACTGTTAGTTCGTTGTATTATCCTGAAACATATTATTTTTTGCTGCTTTTTCAATTATTCTCTCTCGTACTGTCGCTGATCTGCTGGTTCGTTGCCTGCCATCTGCTTTGATAAATTGTTGCGTCTGATCCTTCTTATCTACAAAATATAAAATTAACCTAATTCCTCCTCTACCTGGCGGTCCCTCTTTCCATATGCCATGCCCTGGACACTTTTGCATTTTGTTGTTTGGGACTGCTGGACTGACCTATCCTCACTTTTTGTGCTCTTGATTGCTTCGAGGCCGGCCCATGTGGTTGTGGGCCCGTAACTGTATTTTTCTGATGCACAATAAAGGTTTAAAAAATTAAAAAAAATAAAATAAATTACACTCAGTAATGTCAATAAAATCAATGTCCAGTCAAATACTTGTTTTTATATGGCATGTAACATCATCTATCAGTGGCATTCCACTTTCTAAATGTTTAATTCTTGTATGGAAATGTTCTGTTGTTCTAATTGGGACAACATTGTCTCAAATTTCTATTGCCTTCTGTCTGTGTGGATTATAATAATTTTTATTTATGGTACTGAGTTTTTATTGTGCTTTTATGAAATACTGTTTATTGTATTTATGTATTTTTATAATGTACTTTTATGGTTATATTTCTGTAACCAAATAAAGTTATTACTACTATAAAATGAAAAGAAGTATTTTGTTTCCAAGTCTACACTTTTAAAGAAGCAATACCATTTGTAAGCAACACCACACTCCCCTTGAGATCGGAGCTCTAAGGTTTATCTGGAAAATCCCTGTCCAACCCTCTTTCTTCCAATGTGGTTGGGGTTATTCCCCATTCACTGGTGGTCGCATCCAGGAAGTGCTTACTAGTAGGCCTTACTCAAGAGTACCCTTGGGGGGAGGAGCTACGCGGGCATCCAAGATGGTCGCGTGAGCAGAGAGCTCCTGAGACCCGCGCCGCCCTTCTTGATCTATTCTGCAGATATCCTGGTCACTTCGACGGGCTTTTGATGAGCTACTCTCACTGATGCCGTGGTTCCTTTTTTGGTCGGAATCGGACCTTGGGGACCATTTCTACACCGTCTCCAACTTTCTGGCCTAACCCCCGACGCGACCGGGGTCTCCACTGTCTAATATGGCCGAGCTGTAATGCAACAACAACGGCTGCCTGGCATTTGCCCCACCGGTGGAGTGCCACTTTCACTTTCGGTTTCCAGCCCTCACATCTCGGACTCCTTGGGACCTGCTACTCTACCCTGGTCTGCTGCTCTCACTGCCAACGTTTTCTTTTTCGGTGCCGGCAAGGGGACCCGTGGCATTCTTCCGTGAAACTGGACTCTTGGGGTTCGAGACTTGCTACCAACCTGCAGCACCCGGGTCTCCCCGGCTGGCGCTGAACACAATATGGCTACGAAACCTGAGGCGGAGAAACGCAGGAAGACCATGACTCGCGGGGGGTCGATCCAGTCCAACATGATCGAGCGCTATACCCAACTGAGGGGTTCCCCCGGCGCTGCCAGTCGTGGTTTGGAAGACCCGAAGACTGACATGTCGTCTTCTTCAGAAGTGTCCCTTCAAGACCTGCTGGCCGCCATCTCAGGCCTCAAGGCCGATATGAGTCAACAATACGAGGCCATCGTGTCCAAGATAGACACGGTGGCGGTGGGTGTTACTCTAATTCGAGCAGACTTGGCCAAAACGAACGAGAGGGTCAAGGCTTTGGACTTAAAGGCATCGAGTTTGGTGACGGACATGGCGGAGGCGCAATCCGAGATAGGAAACTTGCGTTCCTCACACGACCTGTTGCTCAAACGGATGGAAGACTATGATAATAGGGCCAGGCGGAACAACATACGCTTGGTTGGAGTGCCGGAAGACAATAGTGCCTCCTCGATCGATTTACTGGTCGAGGAACTCATTGTCGCCAAACTCGCTCCCGCAGGTCTCAGCAAGTTTTTTGCGGTTGAGCGTGCCTATCGCTTCCCAGGTGATCAGGTGAAGCCCGGGGGCCCTCAGAGGCCTATCATCGCTAGACTGTTCCATTTTTGGGACAGAGACGCTATCCTGCAGGCCGCTCGCAAACACGGCCCGTTGAAATACGATAATAACTCTGTCTCGATCTATCCTGACTTTACTCCCCAAGTGCAACGCCAACGTTCTGGGTTCCTTGGAGTGAAGCGTCGTTTAAGGGATCTGGGACTGAAATACGCAATGCTGTTTCCTGCTCGCTTGCGGATTGAATTCAGAGACCAAGCCTATTTTTTCGAACAGCCTGATCGTGCTAGTGACTGGTTGGACTCGTTGCCGACTGATGACACCGAGAGTGTCCGGCGGCGCGGAAGGTGGTGCGATGGCCCAGGTTTAATGTGGGCCCCCAGTGGTCCGATTCGAGACTATGAACTTTACAGAGTGCTTTCTATTGTGTGCTTTATGATTGTGCCCGTGGTGGTGCGGGTACGGCTGGTTTCTCCCTTCCTCCTCAGGGGGTTCTTTGTGTAGATCAGATGGGGCGACAGGCACACTGCAGTTTGGGGTGGCTTTCTAGTCAGCAGGGGTGCAGGGTGGGGGGTGTTGTAACGGGTTCTTGGTTGGGGGGTGGTTTTTGGGGCTTTGGTTGTGTTCCTGGTTCTTTGTTGTTTTTCTTTGTTCATGGTCCATTTCTATTTGCAAGTATCCTGGATCTGTGGTTATGGGAGGGGGTTGGGTTGGGTCGTATTTCCTGGGATGGGGGGGGGTGAGATGCAGGTTCTTTCTTGGAACGTCAACGGGTTGGGTGACAGGATTAAACGTGGCATTGTTTTGCAGTTTATTAGGCGCCATGCCCCTGATGTAGTGTTCCTTCAAGAAACCCACTTGATCGGTAATGCCTGTAAAGCCCTTGACCGCCGGGGCTACCGATTGGCCGCCCATGCTGGTTTCACCTCCGGGTCCCGGGGAGTGGGCATAATGGTTAAATCCTCCCTGGCCCTTGAGATTGATGATGTTGTCTTGGATGGTCGAGGACGGTATGCTGCTGTCTCCGGGAGGTGGGAGGGGAAGCCTATCGTGTTAGTGGCTGTTTATATTCCCCCGGGGCTGCAGGCCACCACATACGCCGATCTTGGCAAGACTCTTCTTGGTCTCCCTGATGGTCGGTTGATCATGGGCGGGGACTTTAACTCCGTGATGTCAGGCGAATGTGATCGACTGCCCCCTAGAGTTCTGCCTCAGTCCCAGATGTGGCTCAATGAAATGGCCGAAACGTTTGGTCTGGTGGATGTGTGGCGCTCGCTGCACCCTACCCAGACGCAGTACACCTTCCACTCCGGTACGCATGGCAGCCTCTCTCGGATAGACTATTTATTTGTGCTGGCTTCCACCCTATCCTTGGTACGGGAGGTTCGTCATCTTCCCCGGGGTATCTCGGACCATTCCCCCTTGCTGCTTAAGATATCTGTGGGTGGTCCTTTTGGTAACAGAGTTCCCCCGGTTCCCCCCTGGCACTTTCGGAACCCCCGGCTCCGCTCAGACTTGGTGAAGGCTATCGACTGTTACTTTGATGAAAATGTGGGTTTGGTGACTTCCCCTACGGTTCTCTGGGAGGCCTTTAAAACGGTCATTCGGGGAGCCGCACTGACTCTTATTGCTGCTGAACGGAAGGCTAAGAGGAAGGCCATTCTGGCCCTCGAAACTGAAATTACAGTGCTTGAGAGTGAGCTGGGTGGGGATGACACGCCTGCGCTATTTCATACTTTGGAACTGAAACAGGCGGACTATAGGGCTTGTGTTACTGATGCTGCTAAGTTGATGCGAGAGAATCAATTGGGCCGGCTATATGATGTGGGTGACAAGGCTAGCAAGCTTCTGGCGTGGCTGGATAAGGCTGAGAGAGCGAATCGCGTTGTGCCCGTTATTGTTCGCGAGTCTGGTGAAAGTGTGTCTGATCCCGGTGCGATTGTTGACTGTTTTGTTGATCATTTCCGGAAGGTTTATACCCAGGTGAGTGACCGTGATGAGGCTGATTCCCGCCTGCTGTTGCGTGATATAGCTCTTCCTTGTGTCTCGGAGGAAGAGGTCCTGGCTCTGGAAGCTCCCTTTACGGTGGATGAGATCGCCCTTGCTATCCGATCTATGAGATCGGGAAAGGCGATGGGGCCCAACGGTTTACCCATCGAGCTATACAAACTTCGTCCGGACAAGATGGCTGCCCATCTGCGCACCATGTTTCTGGACGCGTTCGAGGCAGGAGTTCTTCCGCTTGAACAGCGCCTGGCTACTATAGTGGTCATCTATCAGGATGGTAAGCCTCGTGATTGCTGTGCCTCCTACCGCCCCATTTCATTGCTAAATGCAGAACCTAAAATCCTAGCTAAAGTCCTGGCCAATCGGCTGTTGACGGTGATTTGTGACCTGATACATCCGGATCAATCCGGCTTCATACCGCATAGGAACACGGCCCTTAACCTGCATAGGCTTCATGGTGTTCTCGCGAGAGCTACAACTCTCGCGGAGCCGGCGGTGGTGGCCTTCCTGGACGCCACGATGGCTTTTGATACCATCGAATGGCCTTATCTCTGGGCGGCCCTCTCCAAGTTTGGCTTTGGCCCTAACTTTATTGCGTGGGTCAAGCTTCTTTATGAACAGCCGCTAGCCCAGGTCGTGGTAAATGGCAAAAGTTCTGACCCCTTCCCGTTGGGCCGCGGCACCCGCCAGGGATGTCCGCTTTCTCCGCTTCTTTTTGCGTTAGCACTTGAACCCCTTGCGGCGTGGCTCCGGTGGGAACCTTCGATTAAAGGGATTCGGTGGGCGCCAGATCTAGAGGATCGTGTCTCACTGTATGCCGATGACATCCTTCTGTATTTTACCTCCCCCCAAAAGTCTTTGAATGTGCTTTTTGACGTTCTTACATCCTTCGGTAAGAACTCCGGGTTGGTCATCAACTGGACCAAATCCTGTCTCTATGTCATAGCCGGGGTTCTGCCGCCATTGCCTTTATGTATTTGGGGATCTATGTCTCTACGGTTTCTGCGGTGCGTTATGAACGGAATTTGTATGCTCCGCTCCGACGTCTCAAACAAGACGTGAGGCAATGGCGTGAATTGCCCTTGTCTCCGCTGGGTCGAGCGGTCCTTTTTAAAATGATGTCGCTCCCCCGATTTCTCTATGCGTTGCAGAATTTTTTCGACCCGGTCCCTGCACGCTACTTTCGCGAGATCGAAAGTTTGCAGCGGCAATTGATCTGGGATGGTCGCGCCCATATTGCGCTGTCTAAGCTCACCCTTTCCTGGTACGATGGCGGTATTGCTTTGCCAGATATCAGACGTTATTATTGGGCCTCGCACCTGAGCGCCATTAATCATGTGACGTATTCATCAGAACCCGCTCCTGCTTTTGCCCTGGACAAATTTTTACTGCCCGGTGGAAACTTTAATAGGGCTTTGTACTCGAAGTCGCCATTCCGTCTCCTTATGGGTCCTACGAAGTGTGCAGTGCGGGCCTAGAGAGATGCAACTGTGGCTACGGGCTGGGGTGGCAAGCTGACGCGAATGACCCCATTGTATGACTCAGATCGACTGGGCAACCTCTGGCAGACGAAAGGGTTTGACAGGTGGGACGTGATTGGGATCAGTACGATTGGCGATCTTTGGGCCAGGGGCGCCGTGAAGTCCTTTGAGGCCTTGAAACTTGAATACCAGCTTGATGATAGGGAATACTTCCGATATATACAGGTTCGACACGCCTTGTCCTCCACCTTTCCCCCCGGGACTGATATCCCACAATCCTCCCCCCTGGAGGATCGTATCCTAGACAGTCACGTCCCCGATAGTACGATTTCCTTAATATATAAGAAGCTCATCAACAACAGGGCAGACCAACTGGGGAAACTTCGTGCTTCCTGGATAGCTGATGGGCTTGAACTAGACGACGAGGACTGGCAGTCGGCTGTTTCCTCCCCCAAGGAGGTGGCTATTCCGGCTCGGCTTCGTTTTGTCCAGCTAAAGATCCTCCACCGTGTGTATGTGACTGGTACGCGTCTGGTGCGCATGGGGCTTGCGACGGATGGACGGTGTAGGCGTGGGTGTGGTATGGATGGTACTTTTCTTCATGTTCTGTGGGAATGTCCGATGGTCTCGTCCTTCTGGTCCAGGGTGCACGATGTAATGGAACGTGTCACTGGGGTCCCCCTTCTTCCTGAGGCACGACGTTGTTTGCTTAATGTGTGGGAGCCCACAGATTGTACTGCTGCTCAGACGTTCTGGGTCACTCTGGGCAACATGGTCGCTAAGAGAGACATAGCTCAGCTCTGGGGCTCCGCCAGACCACCACGACTTAGTGCCTGGAAGGATAACATGGACTGGTGCATGTTTCGAGAAAAGACGGTGTATGAGGCACGGGGTCGCCCGGGAAATGGTCCAGGGTCTGGGCACAGTGGAATTCCTACCGTGGCGATATTTGTTCTCCTCCGCTTGATTACGAGATTCCTGTCCCTTCCTCCCCATGATTGGCGTTACGTTTTCTGTTTTCCATATAATCTGTCTCCTTACTTCCTCCATGTTCGCCTCCCCTTACCTGATTTGTTCCTTCTGTATTTACTCCATTTCCCTTTTTCCCCCCCCTCTTATGACCCTTGCCAGTATGATACCATGTGTTTGTGTGTTGTTGTTTTTCTTCGACAAAATCAAAAAAATGAAACCTTTAATATCCTTCTACTACAATTCTTTGCTCCACACTATAATGTGCGTTCAGAGATCGTTTTAACAGTGCACAGTCTTGCTTTATTCTTCGATATCTGTCATAGCGGCCGGCATTGAGGGGTTGTAGGCAGACGCTGTGTAATGTGCATTTCATAAATAAAGGTTTTAAAAAAAATAAAAAAAATAAAAAAAGGAGTACCCTTTGACTCTTTAGGAAATAGTCAAAAGTTTCCATGGTGGCGCGGCAGCTTAAGCAGCGAGGTGGTCGGGGATGACAGGCCAGTTCCAAGTCTTACCCGTTCCAGCAGCACAGAAGTGTTCAGCATTTCAGCAAGTGCTCCGACCGCGGGCACTTGCTAGGTCTGGTCCTGTTTGGAGGAGTCAAACTGCTCACGGTACACGATGCAGCACCCGGCAGGCGCAGGCTCTCTCCAGAGAGGTGCTAGCAGCCTCAACAGTAATCGGAGGCGCTCCCAGTTTCAGTCAACACAGTAAATTCAGTTTTACCTGCATGGAAGATCGGGGGAGGCTGATCTTTGTGCTCCCAACCCAAGCCCAACAACGAAGCAAAATCCTCCCTGCGTCCTCTGGAGTCTACGGGGTTGGTCAGGGAGCAGGTCTCAATTAGCAATTTTGACTCGCAGGTCACACCTTCAATTTTCCCAAGCAACTGCCCAAACTTAGCAAAACTCAGTACCAGCAGCCCTCTCCTGGCATACTGGGTTGCTTCTGTATTTGCTGGTAAGGTGTAGGCTTCTCCTGTGCAATCTCCGATATCAAGGTGGAACCTACTGACGAAAGGGTTCACCACTAAAGCTCACACAAGTCTTAGCACTTTTTCAGCACAGTCACTTCTACTTTGGCTCTCTCAAGGATACAGTCACTGCACCAAGGCGGTACAAGCTTGGCGCTTCCCGCAGGACATTCGATGGACGGCTCACGGTGGCCCTCTCCTGGCATACAGGGGTCGCCGAAACACACCTGCGCACAGTCAACGACCCCATCAGTGCACAGATGTCTCCTCACACCAGTGTCCTCTCAGTAGGGCTCTCCACTGGACTTCGCTGCTTCCAAACACTTTCCTCTTCCTCAGAGGACATGCTAGTCTACGCAGGCAGGCACTGGTGCTCCAGGCCCCAGTGCAGGTGGTCTTGGTTTCCCCGAATGATGTCCTCTCACCTAACAGGGAGAATAGCAGGTCTTAGTCACAGACCAGACCACTCAAACGGTCAATCTGGCTGCTTGGCAGATGACAAAATTGGGGGTCATGACCTCCCTTTATTATAGTTCTTTCCAGACATCAAATGTGCTTTAGGGCCTGGGTCTTTGAAGTTTTATGTTGGAATTCGGCTTCTTTTAAAGTGAACACTTGTCTCACTCTTCTACCAATTGAAAGGCTGTCAGCTACAGCAGGAGAGACTCCAAAGCTGATAGTCCCTCAACACAGGCCGTGGAGTGACTCTAGTTCACACCTGGATGTCAGCCACAGTGATATGTGCATCAAAAGGTTAATCTAGGGCTCCCAGCCCTACTCTTTATGAGTTCCTTACCAGCCCCAACTCCATCCTAAGATGCGTTCAGGCCCCTTCCTTGTGATCTATCAATGAATCAAAGAGCACCCTTTTGAAGTGTAATGGGGGAGTCTCTCTCTCACTCTCCAGTGTGTCCCACCCAGCTCACAGGAATTCAGCAATACACAAATCTGAATAGCGGGATTTCTCTGCTCCTCACTTCCTCATCAGGCAGGTCTAGGCTTCCCAGAATGGAACCCAGGAACCTCCATGTAATGAACCATTGCAGGCACATTTGCACTTATACATACACAGCACAAGTAGTGTCCACTACTTTCACCTCCATGTATTGTGCCATTCCCAGGTGCACACACGAGCAGCACGCACTCTGTGCACATTGCTCAGTACTGTATCCTTTCTGTATTGTGTCATTGTTTGCTATTTGCAAACACACACACACTGCCAGCAGACACACTCACCCTGCGCACTCCACAACATTTCAACCGTCATGTATAGTACTTCTCGCAAGCACACATACTAACAGCACATGCTTTCCTTGCACATGCACTGCACAGCACTACATTAATCATGTAATGTATCCCTTGCCGGCAAACATACATTCAGTACATGCACTAAACATGCTTTACTGTACAGCACTGCTCAATGCCTGTACTGTACCCTTCCCAGGCACACACACACACATCCAAAGCACAGTCAGCACTCCTGAACTGCGGAGCACTCAACATCTAATTGATGTAGGCCAAGGGTGAGTTAAGCACACAGCAGCGGAAAAGGTGAATGAGACTGTAGGGCTCACCCCAGTGATAGAGGGTAAAAAGGACCTGTTAACTATAACTGATCACTACACGGTAAGCTACCACTACCAGGCTTGTGCTGCTTAACTCTAGGTGAACATGAACTGTAAAGGGGTGGCCCTGTAGCCCTCAGAACCTGGGCGTTTACACAAAGAACTACAAACGGCTCTGTTGGATGAGCAATTTCTTAGCATTTCATAATTAATACGTATCAATAAACACACCAAGAGTATTATTGTATGATTTCAACAATTAGTGTATTATTCTGTTTTTCTTTTTCTATGCAAGGCGGTCACATAAACAATTTTATCAATGGAAAACAAGTGCGTAACTCTTGGTGAAGGCGGTAGCCTTCCACCACTATGAGGGTAGCACTATGAGCGCCACTTCCGGTCCAACAAGATTGCAATCAATGAGACAGGCCTATGTCACGGTGCACATGCATGATCCGCGTTAGCCTATGACAACAAAAATCAGCATCAGGAATGTAAACAACAAAACAGTTGGGCACTCAGGGCAGAGATATGCCTTTTACCATCTAGAGGCCTTTTCCGTCCCAACACTCGCTTAGGGGCGCAGCATAGAAGGAAGCCATGGCCTCAAATTGTATGATTGGGATAAACATCAGTTGAGCATGTGCTGATGTGTTTGCAGGGGCACTGGTACTCTGATTCACCTATTGTGACACTGTCTGAGGTAGCATACATAATGGCAAAAGTTCTGGATGCCACAAATGGGCTGTTCCAGACTTCTAGTCCTATTTTCAAGATTTACACAGTGCTGGGTCTCCCAAATGCTTTGACCTTCCCACTATACTCTCTGAATAAATCAGATTTTCCTGTCTTTATATGCTGCAAGATAAGCCATCACAGTGCTCTGGTGAAGAAGAGAACACCAGATTTCAACGATGGGTAGCATCACATCTTGGAGTTAAAGGGAATGGAAAAGCTTTCCATGTCTTTATAGCATGAATTCAATACCTACAAGGCTGAACGGGCGCCATTCTTGGAATACGTATTGACTTAATTTAGGGAACTCACATGTTCCAAATACCTTAAGATATTGAGAATTATGTCATCAAAACAAACGTTTCAGGTCAGAAAGCCGATTGATGCATGGTGACATGAAGATCCTAATGTAGTCTGCTCTTTGGAAAACACATTAGGAGTCTATGTCTGTTACCAAAAGCTTCTTGATGCCCATGGGATGGTGAGGGGGTACCTTGGTAGGGAAATGTAGGAGGTATTTTATAGCGGAATAATACCTGCTGAAGTTACCACCAAATAATATGTAGCTCACTCTGCTCTTCGGACGTAAGTGATGATACTAATAAAATGATACTCAATAAAATGATTGTATCCATAAAGAGAAAAAAATTAAGTGTTAAAAGTGCCTTGTTTAATACAGTATCCACAGCATAGGTGGTGAATAATTATAGATTCAGAAAATGGTAAGAAGGGGATCAAAGGCAGTTTTAACAAAAAAGACTCACGCTGCAATCTTGAGACAAACGTTTTTCCTTCTTGTACTTCCTCTGATGAACTGTAAGTTAAAAGCCTTTTGAACTAGTAATGTCTGTAATGAGTAGTTTCCTATAGGAAACGTTTAATTTCACTCTTTCATTAACCCAAACCCACTATGCACTTGCAAAAACACACACATATTCTTTCCAAGGAGGACCAAATTCCTCAATATCCTATTTAGAATCAGAATAAGGTTGACTCTCCTATTTCTGATGTCATTACATGTTTTAGATCTACATTATCAGTGCTTACAAAACAAATTAAATCATTAGTATTCTGTTTAAAAGAGGCATGGCAGGTCACTCGTCTTGCCCCAAGTCCACCTGCCCTGCAATTTAGCTTCCTACTGTTCCCCAGGAGTCTGGCAGGCCAATACTTGTACTTCTAACTCCCATGAGCCACGTCTTATTCCACCACTATGTGTGTTACCCCAGGGGTAACCAGCACTATGCTGCAATCCCAGGGGTCGGTTAATATGATTATGACCTCTGAGGCCCAAGGTCAATCTATCTGTCCCCTACTAACTCATGATCCTGGTATGATTTTTTCTTTGTATCATGCTTTTCGTGTGCCTGGGAGCTCAGCCTCTAGATTTCTTAATCTCCCAGAACTGATGTGTCTGTATGATCAAAATTCATACTTCTTGCTGCCCACAGCCCCTGGTGGGCCTGGTCTATCGGTTTCTCTGCTTCCTGTTGTCCCAAAGGTCAAAAGAGGGTGATATCCTTCTTTATACTATTCACGAACCTGGAGGGTCGGTCACCCTACTTCTTACTGCTGGGCGACCTGGCAGGTCTATTTCTCTGCTTTTCCTGCTCAAGTCTGCCCATTTGCCTGCATCACAGTGCTGTGTTATTGGAGAGGTCCTTGGGTAGCTTCTACTTGTTGACTGGGAAGGATGATTGGGGATGGTGCCAAGCAAAAAGTGCATCATGAAAACCAATGGTAGGGCCCTTTTGGGCAGTGAAGGTCTACTTAAGCAAAAGAAAATGAAGTACTTGTTTGAGGTCTGTGTCCACCATGGTAGCAATCCTCGTTGTGATTTTTGAGGGTGAACATGAATATTTCAAGCTTACCGTTGGCTTCAAACCCCTTGTGGTAATGTGCTAAGAGAATGCCAAGGGATTTGGGGCATCTCCGAAATTCTTAACCATAAAACATGGGGCCCACTGTCTTTCTGATTTTTGAGGGAATGCTGTGGTTGCCATGTATAATCTCCAACTTGGGAAGCAATGCCTTAATAGATGTACGGTCCAGCAATCTGAAACTAAGTATAGTTGGCACAGGCATCCACTGTGCCTTATGTCCATAACAAGTGCTGAGGAGCTTTTCCCAAAGTATTATACTGCTATCATCTGACCGCATAGGTGCTGGTATTTCAGTTTGCTATGAGACTTGGAACATTGTCCAATTAGACCATCTTCTAAACCACTTGCACATACTTCCACCATGGAATCAATTCACCAAGATGGGCATTTATTTTGTTCATCCTTTGGTGTCCCACGTATGCCAACTGGTCGACCTTGTAG
This sequence comes from Lissotriton vulgaris, assembly GCF_964263255.1. Taxonomy (NCBI): domain Eukaryota; kingdom Metazoa; phylum Chordata; class Amphibia; order Caudata; family Salamandridae; genus Lissotriton; species Lissotriton vulgaris. The sequence goes on along the minus strand of NC_141693.1, from coordinate 1,830,684,153 downwards.
ATAAGGACGTGGAGCATTAATGCTAGTGTTACTGTTTAGGAAGCCGGCAAGGATGAGCCCTATTAAGTCCTTAGCCAGCTCATTTCAAACATTTATGAATGCAAGTTCTCTGGCGTTTATAGTGATGTTCCTCCTGGAGATTATTTCATCAACCCCACGCATGTGCCTGGTAGATATTTACCTACAGAAGGTGCTGCTACAATACATTTTAGTGTGATTGCTCTAGGGGGAGGCTACCTTCACGATTACCCATATGTGGTTTTCCATGAACATGTCATCTTCTTGCTCGCAATGAATGACAGGGCGAGCGTGTAAAGGAGATATAATCTGCAGGGTTTATATGACAGGGCTATAAACGACAATGAGCTGGTGCTATTAAAACTGCAGAATCTACTAGTTTACTGACAAGGGAGAAGATATGGCACACCTGTGTATCGGAAGTACGCAGAACTTATGGTTCCTGGTGATTGTAAAATAGAATCTGTAGAGATATATATGGAAATAGTGACAGTTTCAGATTATGACCATAGCTTACTTCTCTAACAGTATTGTCAGTATTGTCAAATATCGGATGCCACAGGTAGTACAGGTCCTTTCACAGGAACCTGGGGCAGAGCTCCTCTTGCGCCACATGATCTAGTATTTTTCTGCTGGTTAACTGTTTTTGAAGATCAAAGTACACTATTGTGGTTTAAGGCAGGAAGGTTACTTTGTGAACCTAGAAATCTTGCTCATCATGCAGCCAATGCCTTCTATCCTTCATAAACCGATGCAGTAGCTTTAGCCGAGTGGCCCGTTTGAAAATAAAGTACTGATCGCATGGGGATCGTCTGGAGAGAGCTGTAGAGCTTAGATACATTTGAGATGTACTTTCTTTTGGTGCAGATGTACATCAGTATTTAATCACGGACGTGGAGAAAGCCCTGCAGATCAACCATGGTATGGCCGTCTGGAAAAGTTTGGCCACTGAGAAGGCCCTGAAGCTAAATCATTGGTACCTCGGTGTCCAACATAAGTAGTTGAGATAATGTATTACGAGACTTAATTGATGATAGACAGTGTTCAAATCACTTAAGAATTATCCTAATTTCTAATTTCTAATTTAAAACATTTCTAAAGCGCAGCGTGCACCGTGCGGTTTCTTGGCGCTAGTGGGGGGTTCGGCAACTGAGGGAGAAGGCAAGAGGGAAAGGTGTAAAGAACTAAACGGGGAAGGCCTGATTGAAGAGGAAGGTTTTTAGATCTTTGCGAAATGAAAGATACTGGGTGGCAGAACGGAGATGGTCAGGAAGAGAGTTCCAAAATGTTGGAGCCAGGGTGGAGAAGTTGGACCCACCCCACTTTTTGCGTGTGAAGCGTGGGATCTGAAGAAGGGACTTAGAGGAAGACCGGAGCTCTCTTGCTGGAACATAAGCTTTTATTAATGAGGAAATGAAGGTGGGGGCAGTGCCCTGGCGGGCCTGGAAGACCATACAGCCGGTCTTGAAAAGGGAACGTTCCTTTACAGGAAGCCAGTGAATCTCCCTGAGGAGGGGGGTGGAGTGGTGATAGCGTGGAAGGCCGTATACCAGCCGGGCCGCCTGGTTCTGGATCAACTGGAGTCTACGCAGGCTGTATGCTGGAATGCCATGATAGAGGGTGTTGGCGTAGTCCAGCCGCGATATCACCAGGGCGACCATGATCAGCTTAAGTGCCTGAGGGGAAAAGAAGCGGGAGACAGAGCGGATAGTTCGGAGAGTGAGGAAACAGGAGGAGACCACGGAACTGATTTGTGAGTGGAGGGTGAGCTGATTATTCATTTTGACACCCAGTGTTTTGACCGTGGTTGAGGGGGAGGGTGCGGGACCAAGAGAGGGGGGCCAAAAGAGGGAATTCCAGGGGCTGGATGAACCACCAGTGAGAACCAATTCGGTTTTGTCCGGGTTCAGCTTAAGGTGGTTGTGGTTCATCCAGTCCCTGATGAATGTCATTGTTGACTGGAAATTAGAGACAGAGAGAGGAAGAGGACAGATCAAAGATGAGCTGGAGATCATCCGCATAATTGTACACGGTGACCTCCAGCTGCTGGAGTGCGAAAATAAGAGGAAAGATATAGAGATTGAAAAGTAAGGGAGAGAGAGAGGATCCCTGGGGAACACCACAAGTGACAGGGAGAGGAGTGGTAGTAAAGTCACCTAGCCTGACCGCCTGGGTGCGGTCCCTCAGAAAGGAGGAGAGCCAAACCGGGGCTGATCCCCCGATGCCGGCCGCCTTGACACGGGAAAGTAAGATGGTATGATCCACCGTGTCAAAGGCGGCGGAAAGATCGAGGAGGACCAGTGCCTGGTGTTTGTTATCATCCATACCCTTTCTGAGGTTGTCTAAGACTGAGACCACAACCGATTCAGTCGAATGCCTGGGACGGAAGCCGGCCTGGCGAGATGCCAGTCCCCCATTCGCCTCAATATGGGCGCTGAGTACCACAGTGACGTGGCGTTCCATTAGCTTGCCCAGAAAGGGCAGCAGGGAAATGGGGCGGTAGTTGGCCGAGATGGAAGGGTCCGCACCAGGTTTCTTCAAGATAGGCACTATGGTGGCTGCCTTTAGCGCAGGGGTCACTACACCCTGAGCTAGGGAGCTATTGAGGAAGGTGATGGGGGGTTCAGGACAGCAAGAGTAAATTTGCTGCAGGATTCGTGCCGGGCAGGCGTCCGCCGGGGACCCCGACTTCACTTTGGGAAGTATCTCCAGAAATGATTCCTGAGTGAGGGGGGGAATGGAAGTGAGAAGGCAATGAACGGTGGGGGGGGAGGGATCAACAAAAGCAGGCGAAGGTGGTGGGATGTTGGCTTTGATGGTTACGATCTTGTCCAAGAAATAGGTGTTGAGTTGATCGCAAAGAAGCTGGGAGGGAGGGATTTGGGGTGAGGTTTGGTCTGAGAATGCCAGGTCATTCACTATGCCAAAGATTTCCCTGGGTTTATTTTCGGCAGACGTTATTTTTGTTGAGAAGTAGTTGGTTTTTGCGGCGAGAATTGCAGTTTTGTATTTAGCCAGTGATGTGAGAAAGTGGGTTTTGGATAAGGGACAGTAATTTTTCCTCCATTGCCTCTCCGCCCGTCGGGCGCTCAGTTTAAGCTCTTTCAGGTGGTCGTTAAACCATCTGTTGGAGTCCTTAGGTCGACGGATGGAAATGCGACGTAGGGGAGCCACTGAGTCACAGCCTCCAGCCAGCCAGGTGTTAATGGCATTGGCTTGAGAGGCAGATGACAAGCCCGAAAGGGTGGGAGTGGAGTTGCGGAGCAGGGAGGTCAAGGAGGGAAAATCCAGTCTGTTCCAATTCCGCGCCCAGGTATTTTTGGCATGCGGAGTTTTGGATATCGGGTTCCGGGGAATGGAGAAGGAGATGAGAGCATGATCGGATCAGGGGCAGGGAGAAACAGCCGCCGAAGCCACTGGGAGGTTGAGGGACCAGACCTGGTCAAGTGTGTGCCCGTGAGAGTGAGTGGGAACAGTTATGTGCGATACAAAGTTGAGGGACAGAAGGGATTCTGTGAATTCTTTGGAGGCCATACACTCATGTGGGTCTGAGGGCCGATAATTGAAGTCCCCTAGCACCAAGACCGAGGCTTAGTTGACCACCAAGTTGGCCAGCAGGTCTTGAAATGCCGGTAGGAATGAAGACGAAGACTGGGGAGGGCGATACATAAGGAGGCAAGTAATGGGGGGGGAGGATGAAAGAGAACGAACTACCAGAAAATCGGCGGGGGATGGGGGGAAAGGGAAGTGATTGAAAGTTCGGTTCCGACCGAGCGATTAAGGCGACCCCACCGCCAACCCTGCCTGCCGGGCGGTCGGCACGTAAGGCCACGTAGGAGGGGGGCAGGGTAGCCAGAAGAACAGGGAGGGAAGAGTCACAATACCAGGTTTCGGTCAGGAGCAGTAGGTCAGGCTTCTCTGAGTCGAGTAGGACAAACAGCTCGTGGTGGTGCTTGACCGCTGACCTGGTGTTGAGAAGGAGGACAGACAATGACGGAGTGGTAGGGTGAGAGTCAAGTGGGGGGGGACAGGGTGACGGGGGAGCACGCAACGGAGGGTGTGGTATAGGAGGGGAGGAAGGGACAAGGCCTAATGAGGAGACAAGCCTACGGACGGGATCCGGAAGTGGCCAATGGCCTTGGAGGGCGATTAGTTCCTTGGAGGAGTAAGACATGATTTTGGCATGGTGTCGTGCCCCTAGCCCCGTCCGGCCGCGGACGGGCGCAGACGGGCTTGCCTTAGGCGCGCCTTCGGCGCGCAAACGGCGCGCCCGCTGCGCTCGTCCGCTGCGCGTTCTGAAATTGCACATTGATATAGGCGGCCTCAAGGGCGGGAAGGGGGCGTGGCCTGGAGGTGGGCGTGGCCAGCGGCGATGACAGCCGGTAGGAGGGGGTCACGTGAGCGATAGATCCGCTACACGGCGCCCTCTGAGTGCAAAGAACAAATAGCAGCAAGTATGAAGTTTAAAAACACAATAAACACAGTTTTAAGACCTTCTCCCGGCTTTCCGCCTCAGGAGACTCGAACCAACAGAGCGCTCGTGAGCCAGCGCTTAAGAAGGGCGGGAAGGGGGCGTGGCCTGGAGGTGGGCGTGGCCAGCGGCGATGACAGCCGGTAGGAGGGGGTCACGTGAGCGATAGATCCGCTACACGGCGCCCTCTGAGTGCAAAGAACAAATAGCAGCAAGTATGAAGTTTAAAAACACAATAAACACAGTTTTAAGACCTTCTCCCGGCTTTCCGCCTCAGGAGACTCGAACCAACAGAGCGCTCGTGAGCCAGGGCTTAAGAAGGGCGGGAAGGGGGCGTGGCCTGGAGGTTGGCGTGGCCAGCGGCGATGACAGCCGGTAGGAGGGGGTCACGTGAGCGATAGATCCGCTACACGGCGCCCTCTGAGTGCAAAGAACAAATAGCAGCAAGTATGAAGTTTAAAAACACAATAAACACAGTTTTAAGACCTTCTCCCGGCTTTCCGCCTCAGGAGACTCGAACCAACAGAGCGCTCGTGAGCCAGCGCTTAAGAAGGGCGGGAAGGGGGGCGTGGCCTGGAGGTGGGCGTGGCCAGCGGCGATGACAGCCGGTAGGAGGGGGTCACGTGAGCGATAGATCCGCTACACGGCGCCCTCTGAGTGCAAAGAACAAATAGCAGCAAGTATGAAGTTTAAAAACACAATAAACACAGTTTTAAGACCTTCTCCCGGATTTCCGCCTCAGGAGACTCGAACCAACAGAGCGCTCGTGAGCCAGCGCTTAAGAAGGGCGGGAAGGGGGCGTGGCCTGGAGGTGGGCGTGGCCAGCGGCGATGACAGCCGGTAGGAGGGGGTCACGTGAGCGATAGATCCGCTACACGGCGCCCTCTGAGTGCAAAGAACAAATAGCAGCAAGTATGAAGTTTAAAAACACAATAAACACAGTTTTAAGACCTTCCCCCGGCTTTCCGCCTCAGGAGACTCGAACCAACAGAGCGCTCGTGAGCCAGCGCTTAAGAAGGGCGGGAAGGGGGCGTGGCCTGGAGGTGGGCGTGGCCAGTGGCGATGACAGCCGGTAGGAGGGGGTCACGTGAGCGATAGATCCGCTACACGGCGCCCTCTGAGTGCAAAGAACAAATAGCAGCAAGTATGAAGTTTAAAAACACAATAAACACAGTTTTAAGACCTTCTCCCGGCTTTCCGCCTCAGGAGACTCGAACCAACAGAGCGCTCGTGAGCCAGCGCTTAAGAAGGGCGGGAAGGGGGCGTGGCCTGGAGGTGGGCGTGGCCAGCGGCGATGACAGCCGGTAGGAGGGGGTCACGTGAGCGATAGATCCGCTACACGGCGCCCTCTGAGTGCAAAGAACAAATAGCAGCAAGTATTAAGTTTAAAAACACAATAAACACAGTTTTAAGACCTTCTCCCGGCTTTCCGCCTCAGGAGACTCAAACTCGATCCTGCCCATTTACAAACAATTACTACATTAGTAAGTAGTAGGCATCTTGTTAAGGAGCTTGCATTCTTCTCTCAATATAAGCTAATGCAATTTTAAGGCAGTGCAGACCTGTGTGATATGAGCACTAATTCATATTTTCTTCAGGATCCATCACTCTACAAATTCTTATCGCGTTGTTCAGTTGTGCAGGAGATAAATACAGGGCTTCTCATAATTATTGACATGCTTAACCCGTAGGAACCAGCAGTAATCTGCATTTTCCTGAGGACATAAGTGAGGTCTGAGGGCATCCACTGCCACCATGAAATTGTTGTGCAACTCGGTGCATCAGAAATATGTGTTGCATTACCGCCCCCCGAAAATGAAGTAACATTGACCTCCTTACTTGTTCCATGTTTTCAACCACATCTGTTATTCTGAAGTATTTGTCAGCGCACTGAAAGGAACAGAGATGCCATAGCCGTGCTCTCCATGCCACTGGAATCAAGCTATCCTGGCTGAAGATGGGTGAAACCCCGAAACCGGTCCTACGATGCCTGTTTCCAGTCCAGTGAGGACCTGGCCTGGGGGTTCAGGCTGGACTGTTCCCATTGGGCACAGGGTCAAGACTGATTTGCATATGGCGGAGTCCAAACTGGAATGGCATGGTGAGCAAAAAAGGACAGATTTAGGCCCAGATCTCTGTACTGGGGTGAATGTATGACATTGTTCTGCATTCTGTCCATCAATAGTTCTTTTTACAGCAAAGATATCGGCACATAAGTCTCAGTCTGAATCTGCCATCCCAAGTACAGGAGTCTCTGGTAGTGTCATATGTGGCCCCTGGGGCTACATGTGACACTAGATATGCGTGCTTACAGAAAGGCGTAGGCCACATGACCTACATTAAAGGGCATGTCCTTCTCCAGTGTCATACATAACAAAGAATGTGACCAAAAAGCAGCAAAAGTACTTTAAAAATCCACAGTACATGTGCCTTGGAGCAGCATGAGGACTTCAGGGACCAATCACAATCCTTGTCTTCCCAATACAACCCACTCCCCTCCGCCTCTCACGTCATCATACCTAAATACAAGTATGACCAATAAAATACCAAAAAGTAAACACCAAACCACGTTATTAGTACGTCTCGATGTTTCACTTCGTTCCTCACAGGTTGTAGCATTCTTGTTTGGACAACCACTTACACAAATCTGCCCAATGTTTGCATTAAACCCAAGCTGTTTGCCTAACTGGTTTGCCTGCCCTATATAACACATCATGGTGTGAGGGATGCATTCACGCCTTTGAAAATGCTCGACATGTTTCAGCAGCGCTTTGACGGATTTCAGTCTCCCTTGGAAATAAATCCCAAATTAACTAACTTCTCCCACTCAACGGCTGTTGCTGGCCAAGCAACAGATGCAGAGACTGCACAGTGAAGAATGTTTGGAAAGGACTGCCAGTGCAGCCATAGCAGATCAAGCCATGGTGGGAGGAAGAGAGTGGGCAAACTAAAGGGCAAATGCAGCTGCAAGAAAAAGGAAGGAGAGAAAGACAGTAGGGAAAGAAGAAAAAAGACATGAGTAGGAGAGGCAGGCAGACTGGAAGGCCGACAAAAACAAATTCAGGATAATAATTAGGCAAACAGGGGCGGGACGGACGGGTTAAGAGCGTAGGTAATAATTTGCCTGAAAGTGGAGGGCAGAGAGACTGGGATAAGTGGAGGTGATGCGGAAGGACAGTAGGGCGCACATAAAGGCACATGCGACAAGCGTTTATAGTTACAACATTCCACTAGATATTTCAAAAGAATATTTCTTGTATACAGTTGAATAGTTTGCCATACTTCTTAAATGCCAGCAAAATGCGCGCGAAAGGGGCAGAATATGCAAGCAAAAGGCGGCCCACGAAATGGTAAGTGTAGTTGGTTTGCATTTTTACATAGCGCGAACTTGGCCGACGGGGATTTGAGCGCTTTACATGAGCACCAGCATACTTCACGCATGTTTGTAGGCATGGGAAGATTACATGATTCACGCAGATTCCCAATGTTACTGCCGCATGAAAAATAGGAAGGTGGCAATCCTGGGGCAAGAATGGCATAGGGCAACAGAGACAGAAGAGTGTGTAAGAGTGGCAGAGGGCAAACGTGATAGAGGAGGACAGGAGTTGCAGAGAGAGTAAGAGTTACAGACAGTGCTGTGGACCGGGACTCACCTGTATTGAGTACCGGCACTTCTTCATTTTCTCCCCTTGAGTAACGGCACTTTTTCTAGAATTAAGAGAGTACCGGTACTCATGGGGACCTGACTTTCACTGAGGCAGCGCTCCCTTCATCCCTCAACTGATACTACGGCAGCGCCTTTAACAAGCACGTCACGGAATCAATCAATGGAGCTCGTCACCAGGACACAGCATGAGCTGCTTTGTAAGTCATCAGAGCAAGGGTGTGTATGCAGAGTCATTTGATTATCCATAGATCTTTCACAGTGGGGCTGAGAGGGGGGCTGTAAAATCTAATGGGTGGTGGTGGGAGGCACTGTTCAGGACATAACAAAAGAACGTACGGTCTTCTGTTAGCTATCTATTTGAAAACGGGCCCGAAGTATGTTTCTAAGGCCAAAAGGTTTATTCTCCTGTTAACGAAAACTTCTTCTCCAATTTAAAAAGTATTTTCGTCATTGGTGACTGTTTTATTGAAAATGCATCAGATGGGATAGTAGTTTATGAACTCTGCTACACTTCTGGATTGAAAGCCGGCAAGACTAGCTTCGCATGCTTGCTTTTTATACTGTCTGGGGGTGGAGGGAGGAGTGCAGATTTGGTGGTTTAAATAAGGTTTGTGACTTTCTCCTCGGAGAGGCGAAAAAACCGTTAAGACATTAGGGGCCAGATGTAGGTCGGTCGGTAACGGCCGAAAATCAGTATTTTCGGCCGTTACCGACCGGTATTCAAGAATTGGCATGTAGGGGCACAATTTTACAGAATCAGTAAACCTACAGAATCGGTAAATTTACCAATTCTGTAAAATACCGAATCGGTATTTTTACCGAATCGGTATTTTTACCGATTCTGTAAATCTCAGATGTAGGTAGGACTCTTCTGAGTCCCAAAGGCCCTACAAAATCGGTATTTTACCACACAATCCTATTGTGTGGTAAAATACCGAATTCAGGTGTGCATGCACATGTGTGCATGCACACCTAGCCATGTGACAGACAGACATGCCGTTAGGGCATGTCTGTGTGCCACATGGCGCACATGCCTATTTGTGGGGTGCCAGAGAGTGTCAAAGTGACATCCCCTGCACCCTTGCAAAATTCGGTATTTACCGATTCTGTAAATACAGAATCGGTATTTCCCATTGATTCCTATGGGCTTCAAAGCCCATAGGAATCAATGGGAAATGCCGATTCTGTATTTACAGAATCGGTAAATACCGAATGTTACAGATTCGGTATTTCCACATCTGGAAATACCTACATATCCACCCCTTAGATTTACAGATTTTTAATTACTGAATCGGTAAAATTCGGTAATTAAAAATCGGTAAATCTATTTTACCTACATCTGGCCCTAGATGGGATACAGCTTTTAGCATTCGAGACGTCTGACGAAATGACCATTTGAGTGTAGACTTCCATGGATGTAACATTTTGATTAGTAGTAAATTCAATAAAGATAATATTTTAGACTGGACACATTTTGCTAGTTTGTTACACAAAGATTGGCCAAGACTGATGGCATTAATATTGTTACAGGTAGATACGATTTTTACTGTTTTGAATAACTCCTTAGCGAAGTGTTTAGCCGTATTAATTTTGCTGTGAAGTATTTAGATTTTTCTGTAATGATTAAGGCTTTATAGTCCTTAATGAGTGATTTGTATTATTTTTTTTCTTCAGGACAGTAATCTTTTCTCCACTTTTGTTCCTTTGTTTATTACCCCTTCCATTTCATTTTGCGATAGTTAGATTATTTTTCACAATAAAATAGTTGTGTATTATCTTATGCTTTTACCGTCGCCACGCATCTGAATTGCTTTCTTGCATGTTTAAATAGGAAGGGATCTTGTTACCACACTCGCTGATCCCTATTTTATCGACCTTGGACAGACCTTAAATCCAATCAAAAATGTGCAGATTGGCACCTGGTTCCCCAGTAAAGACGTTATCAGCTCTGGCCCCTCAGGTTTGCAAATGTTCCAGGAGAGACACGTGTACTAGACAGATGGCTCAGTGGGCTATAGACCATCGGTTCGATTTAAGGCTGGCTGAAGCAGCATGTCATCCTTAGGCGGTTGAAAAAATGAATGCGTTTTAGTTAGATTATTGAAAAATCTGTTATGCAATGGCCTCAATAGTATTCAGACCTTGAGGTTTGATACATAAACTGTCCTCATTTCTTTGAAAAGCTTCACATTACAAACTTTATTTCAAACCGTTTGCAAGCACGAGTGGTTCCGTTTCAAAAGTACTACTTTTATGTATGGATTACAAAATCAGAGTAAATGGGAAATATTTGCTGAGTTGAACTTTGTGGATGCTGCATTCAGAAAGGAAGGTTTACTGAAAGTCATAGTAAGTGACAGTGGAGGCAATTTAAAGCTGAAACCTCTTAACAGTACATGAGCGGGAGTGGGTAAATCTGCCTACCACCCTGAAGGAAATTGGAGTGTGCAACGGTTTAACAGCCAAGATAAAGGGGTTATTGAGTTGGCAAAAAAACAAATAAACTAAATATGGAGAATGAAGTAAGACAAGCAATGGCAAAGTCAATAGGTCTTGTAATGGGACAGTTAAAAAGAAGCTCAATGAAGCGGGCAGAAGAAACATGCAGTGTGACGGGGTAGAAGAAACAGGATGGGGAGAGGTGGAGGGGAGAAGAAACAAGATGGAGGAGGGCGGGGGAAGGTTAAAAAGTGCTGTGACGTGGCCAGCATTCACAGCGTCATATCGTAAAAGAAATAGCACCTGAATCATAGCGTGAGCAGCGGATGAACACTATTTAAAGTTCTTTTGAATATTTATTTAATCGACAATTGCAAATGCAAGAATGCATTTGACATTTATTATAGTAAGTATATAAGGCACAGCATATCAAATATTAGCTGAATTAACACAAGTGAGATAATGGTGTGTATTTTTATTACACATAGTGCAGCTAGATGAGCCCAGTATATACTTTATTCTTTCTGATATCACATCTGCAGCGCGTTTAGTCCTTCCACCACTCCTTTCAACCACATAAAACGGAATGTTGAAAGGCTGAACCACCAACAGCAATATCGCTATTGTCTGTGTGTCCACATTTCTCATCCAGTGGCAGAGAGAGAGAGAGAGAGAAAATATGCTGCTCACTAAAGTTATACAAACTATGTCTCTTCGAAAGCAACTCTGGTTTCCAGGTTTGACAGAAACACTCACTAGTGGTGTGAATGAAAAGACTGGCTGATGAATTCCTGCTTTTCGCAGTTGCACCTTCACCAATCATGAGAACCAGAAAGCATAAGTATGTGAGCTTGGGGCATCATAGGTGACAATGAAGTGGATAACTCGGGAGGTTAGTGCACTTGCTTGAAAGATCTTTGTACATTCTAATCAAAGGTTCAACTCACCATAATATTTCTTAGGGGATCAATGTGTCTGCTGGAAAGCACAGCATGCAACATGTAAATCACAGATTAGCTGTTTTATGTAGATAGCTTAGTTGATTTCTGTTGTTGTTGCATAGAGCCTTGTGTTACCTGCAGGTCAAAAGTTAACATCCCTGTATTATAGCTTAGTGAGTTATGAACCTGGAGCAGGGACCGGACTTCAAACAAGACAGCATATATTTGGAACTTGCTGTTTTTTCCTCAATACTTTCTTATTTTAAAGTTGCTAAAAAAAAAAAAGATTCTTTGGATAGTAATAAACACTTATTAGTAAGTGTCATATATATAGTTATTTGTTAGATAATTAATGGACCCATACATCCCACATTCAAACAATGCATGCAGATTTCGTGCCTACAACTTTGGTACGGTCAAAAAGTTAACCCCGCCCCTTGTTCCCCATTAGCCCCGCCCTAAACTCCGCCCACTGCTCCTTTTGGTGAGTACCTGCACTTATTTTTTTCTATTTAAAGCACTGGTTACAGAGAAGTACTATAGAGCAAGAGGCAAGCTGGTGTGACACATGAGTGGCAGGGGAAGTTGGAGGGGCTTGGGCAAAGGACAGTGAGTGACAGGACTGAACCTGGGTGAAAGGGAAGAATGAGTGACAGAGATAAACAACAGTGGGTAAAGTGGCAAACTGAACGACACAGAGGGCAGAACAGACAAGTGTGAGCCGGAGTGACAGCAGGTGGTTAGAGTGAGGGAACAGTGCATGATGATGGCCGTAGATGACGAGCGACATGGAGTGCAGGAGGTGGTGGTATGAGAGTGATGTGCGCTGGTGAGTGAAGGAGGGCACGCGCATTTTGTGCTGCGAGCAGGCAGTCTTGTCTTGTCTGCCCTGACCCTCTTCGCCTCCACCCGCCTTCCCCTTACCGGCAGCACGGCCATCGGGTCCATGGCTCCGGTACCCTCGGCGGTGTTGACGTGGCCTCTGTGGTCTGAGACAGCTGCGCCCCCTCCTTCCCCAGCCTGGCTGCAACTCAGGAGCCAGCCCCCTGCCTTCAGTCCCGCCCCTAGAAACGGGGAGGCGGCCCCAGTGCCTAGCAGAAGCCGCTTCCTGCAGCCGGGACATGCCCAGGGAGGCGGGCCACAGAACCGGCAGCAGAGGGCCCGCCCAACCCTGCCAGAGGGGCCTAAAGGAGCAGCGCCTCAGAGCAGGCCCGCGCCGGAGAACCCGTCTACGGCACACAGGATGAACCCCCCAACCTAAAGGCCGGTATTACACCGCGGTGAGCCCGCCCTCAGCCGCCAGGACAAGGCCCCAGAGGCAGGGCCAGCACCGGAAACTGCCATCCACGCTCCCGAAGCCAGGAGAGACAGCCTCTGACGAACAGCACAGGGACAGGTCAGCGCCAGGAGGAGAGAGCCCCCCCTAACACCTGTAGGTCCTCAGAGGCAAATCCATGTCAACATCTGGAAACAGGAAAGAGGGAGGTTTTACAAAAAATGAGTTACTTTATTGAATTGGAGGTAATTCTAGCTGCGTGACAACTAAAATGAAGCAAATTTTGCTTTAAAAGGCCTCGAGTCTCCCACCTGAATCGGGGGTGTTGCTATGTATGTGGCAGTAGCCTGAACTATAAAATATATAAAAAAGGTAACATTTAAAAGGAAGAAAGAGGGAAACTTTGAAAAATAAAATCGCGAATTTATTGCCCTCACCCCTTGCTAACACTCCCACACCCACGCATTGCAGCACAGACACAAAAACACTTGCACACCCGGCACTCGTGGCACAGCCACACACAACTCTCACCCCACTCTGACCTGTACCCCCCTAAACACTTGCTCTCTCACCAATCACGATATGTAACAACAGTATTGTTATGCATTGCTATTCACCCAGATCCTGGTGTATTAATAATGGGCTACCCCATTGTTATGTAATGGTTCTCACCAATAACTGCATCAAAATCTGGAATCTCGTGCACAACCTCTCCCCAAACCTACTCTTCCTCAGAAAGACCGTCTCAAACCCACCTCCGCCCAGCTATCCCTCCAGACTACAATATCACAAGGCAGGCCAGAACCAGCAGTCATCTACAAAGATTACATCCAATGCTCCCTCACTCGGTCCAAATCCTGGGGGTTTTAAAACTCGGTATCTCCGACATTTCCAACCAGGGATGAGCCCTGCTCTATTGTCCTCCAGGCCAGGAGCCAACTTCAGGAACACCATAGCAGACCTCGCTGCCCCCCTCGTTCCCAATTCCAGCCCCTTCATCCTCCTCTGCGATCTCAACTTTCACCAGGAGGACCACACCGACACCGACCTGAAAACCACCAACCTTCTGGAATACCTGAACACACTTGATCTCTCACTACAAGTATTACGTTTTTATTGCATGGTTAGTTAAAACCCGTGCAGCCAAAGATGATGCCATCAAGTCACAGTGTACTTATGTAATAGATTCTTTCAAATACAAGCCTAAAACATTAGAAGTTAAGAAATCATTGTGTCATAAAATGCCTCTGTTACACGTTGCTAACACAATGGTACTAAGCGTAAAGTGCATACTTTTATAAAGGACAAGGGGTTAGCATCATTACCCTGAAGGAGGAGAGAAGCGTGTACATACACAACAAATGGCATAACCGCGATTGTTGACAGCATTGAAAAGTCACCCTACAGAAAACATACTTACTGTACTTTTACGTTTTGGAAATAAATCCTGAGAAAAATACTGTTTTACATCTGTGTGGAAATTAGTAAAAAGAGGATGTGCACTATTTGATTCAATGCCTATTATACTCCCCATGTTTGACTAATTTTTTGATTTGTTATCTTTCCCTATAATTGTAAAGCGCTCTGATATCCTTCGGGATCAAGTTCGCGCTATATAAAACGTTATAAATAAATAATTATATGGGAAATATGTGAAAACAAATGAGCTCCTGCTATGCTTAACCCGTATTGAGGACTGAAACAAGGCTGTTGGTCAATAAGCCGAAAATCAGCTGTATCATTGGGGGGAGGGGTTGATGGTGACTGCCCAGTAGTAGTCAAAATATCTATCAGCCTGTCAAGTTCGCGTGTCAGCGCCTCTAGCTTCTTGGAAAAACAGTCCATAAATCTGACCAAGGCACAGTTCAGGGTGGTATTCGAAGTATCGAAACAGGCCATGACCGCTCCTCTGCAGGATCTTATGTCTTTTGCTATCCAACCCCTTCGTAGCAGAGCCCTTCTATCCTCTAGATGGGTGGGGCAAAGGCACAATACATGTGTTATGTTTGCCTTATGTTGATTGCAGAGCAGACACATTTCCTGAGCATTACCCCTTTTCCATATTGGGAGGTGACCGTTGATGGGGATGACCTCCATTCTCAGCTTCAAGAACTGTAATTTAGTCCTTTCTTTGTATGGGTTGTTTAGGTAGCACTGGGGTGTCAGTTGTTTATAAGGTCATCCAGCCGTGATTCCGTGTGGAGAGGCTGGACCTGTCTGCTATTGAAGAGAGCCGTTTCATGCTAATTTTTGCTAACCTTTTAACTTCCTGTTGGTGGATGTGTAGGCCCCAAGAGAGTGCCAAGCCAAGTGTGCTGAGGGCTTGGGTCAGATAGTGGTTTCCCACCGACCTGTGGTTTGTATACATAAATCCATAAGTGGTGGACCTAAGTGCCTTCTTTGGAGACCCTAAGCTTGTGGTAGCTTATAGCAAAGGCCGTCATGCGAGCCAGCGCCTGTCTGCAGATTCCAAATTTCAGTCTCATTTGTGTTGGAGATGTGTGGAATGGGAGCTGGAAAACCGTTCTGTACATTTTTTTAAGTATTTTGTCCAGTGTCCCGCTCTCACCCTTTCACAGCTTCACACCCATATGTTAAGCTTGAGAGAACTTTCACTTGAGCTACCTGGAGAATCGGTGCAAAAGTGGGGCCATTACATTTGTATGCAGATCTGAGAGCGAACAACAGTGCAGTGCCTTTCTTTTTAGGTCTCGTAGCGAACGCAGCGCGTCAGCGCTGTGTCTCGCTAGAGATCTTTTGTTAGCGACTGTGCTTCCCAGGAGACAGTCCCAGCCGCGCGCATCCTTGGAGCCGATTTGAAACGGGAACGCGCGCTGTGGCCAGGCGCTGTCTCCTGGGAAGCTCAAGCACTACCCACGCATGCGCATACATACACACAAGCGCCCATGCACGCACGCACATACATACATACAGAGACATCCCCTCCCTGACACATACACACACGCGCGCACACACACAAGTGCACCGAGGCCCCGCCGTCACCGTCGCACACATACATACACACACGAGCATACACGCACACACACACACACACAAGTGCACCAAGCCCCCCCAGCCTTTGGAACTTACCTGGCCAATGTCGGGGACTCTTCTCTCAGCACGCGGCGCCCAACCTCCTGCTAGCGCGGCCCCGGGGCTCCACACCGCTCACAGGAGCCCCGGGCCGCGAGACGCATTGACTTCGCCTGCCTCCGCCTGCCTCCTCTTCCGGTCTGGACGTGGCCCCGCCCCCGTCACAGGCGACCGTGCCGGACTTCCGGGGTGGCCTCGGCGGGATTCCGGGGTGTACGGAGAGGTTTTCTGTGAGCGCGGCTCGCGAGCAGCTGCCAATCAAGAGATAATTTAGCATAGAGGCGCAAACTTGCATTGCCTCATTAGGGCCGACAGGCCGCCGAGCCCGCGCCGGCCGCACGCTTTGTGCGGTAATTTGCGGGAAGGAGGGAGCGGGGATGGCCGGGAAGGAGGACAAGAAAGGGAGGAAAGCGCCGGGCCCTGGGGGAGGCTCGGAGTGGTTAGCGCGCACAGAGGGCCCTGATTGGAAGCGCTGGGCATTATCAACCCAGTATTTCTGGCCCGGGATGAGCGCCACTTGTCAGCGTAAAGGGCCATTAAAAGAAACACCGGATTTAATTGGAGGCGCGCGCTGTGGGCCCAGGTGAGGCGAGGAGGCCTCGCCCCTTGCGCCCTGAATACGGGATTCCTGACTTTATCTTCAGGTGCCCCTTGAAAAGTGGGGTGGGAGACCCCACGACCTCCGGACAGGGGGTCTGGAACAGCGGGCAGAGTGGAGTGCTACACTGCAGCGATCAGTGTTACATCACTGAAGGCATGGGGTTATTAAACACCCAAGTGCGACACAATTAGGTAAGCGCTATATAAATACAATCAGAAAGCGCAAGTGTCCCCATGAGCCACGCCCATTCCACAGGAGAGAGCTATGGGTGACGTATGCAGCTGTGCTGCACTTTGGCGGTAGCCTCGGCAAAGGAGCAAAGGGCGAGCAGGCGGCACATCTTAATTTAATTTACCCTCCCTTTGCAACGCCCTCCCTCTTGCAAAATTGGGTTTCTAGTGTTTCCTTTTTGTAGTATGAGTTTGGTGCTTTCGCTCTTGCTGCCCAGTATAAACCGCCAGTTCTTTGTCAACATGTTTCATGTCAGGATTTTTAAATCTCTATGTGTGAACCAGATTACAACAGCATCGAGCAGGAGAACAACTTTGAAAGAACATTTTCGGTCATAAGAGTATGTATGTATTCCTAATTTTAGTTAAAAAATGATAAAGTAACCGTTTAATAAACACCCCTGTCGCTTTTGTATGCTCATAGCATGAAGTCCTCCTGAATGACAAATCCTCATACAGTAATATTTGGAGCTTACAAATGACGCGCCTGTCATTAGTATGTGCCATAAAGATAGGTTCTCACTTCAACCCTGCATCAAGACAAAGTGTATGTGGAATTAGCGTTACAAACACAGCGCTATCTGTGTAGAGTGTGTTATCTATTTCTCTACACACTAGAGGTAAAGCCCAAAGGCATTCTAAACACACCTTCGAGATCCTGCTGCGTGTTAGCGTGTTAAAGGTAGACTATCATGACACCCCGGTGCAACTTCTTTAAAACAAGCATTTGCAATGCAATAGGTCTCGCATTAGGAAAGTTTGAGCTATTGGTATTGTAAATGACACATTTTTTATGTATGTGTTGGTTTTGAAAGTCAAGGAATTAATAACTTTGTCATTTACAAAGCCAATAGTCATAACTTTCATAAATGTGACACCTATAGCATTTGTAATGCAATATGTGTTGTATTTACGTGACTTAGATATATTGATATTACAAATAACAATTGGTTTTTTTTTATAATTAACACTTAAATTAAAGTAGGGAGTGCGTTCCATCCGGTTAAAGATATGTCCGTGACGTCGGCCTTCGCAATCTGTGGGTGGGTGGCTGCACCTGTGTAACTTCTTAGAAGCCGCTGTCAGCGTGCGCGCGTAAAGCGTAATGTGGGAAGCGGTAGTGGTATCACGTTCAGTGCTGCGTCTTCCAAGCAGAATACTTGCTGCTACATGCAGAAAGGAGCCGATGCATTTCCCTTCTGGGGAACAGGGGGTGAAGTCCTCCGTGCCAGCTGTGAATTTATCACAATGTCACATTCTCCTACGTATTTCTAATTTATGTTGTGCAACATCTTAGTTGGTTGTCATATCGCAGGATTTCATGTCTGGCAGGCTCAAAGAAGCCCTGACTTTTTGGCCAGCGGCCATTTCATGTGGAAACGTGTAAAGCTGCACGATAGTATGCAAAGTTAGACTTGCAAGCTGAAGAATGCAAAAATGCAAATGCCTAGAAGCCAGGGCTGTCTTAATCTTAAGGGGCTACAAATGAAATGGGACCACTTGGCATCTGATTGCATTTTGACATGTGTGGTTTTAATTTTCCCATACTTAACACGTTTTTAAAAATGCAAACAAAAAGTGGTGAATAAAGATGTTGTAGGACTGTTCCAGTGCTTCATTGGTAATTAAAAGAAAAACGAAGGTCCCCAAAATTCTTTTGAGGCTTGAATAAGAAGCAATTGCCTCAAGTTACCGCCTCCGCTGGAGGACCCAAACACCTCTGCTAAATGAGGAACTACAAGAGAGATCAAACCCAGAGTTACCCATTTCCTGGTAATTCTTCATTTCTTGGTGGACTTTCAGGATCCAACTTGTAATGGGCTTGTTTATCCCCACCACTGCCTGTACGCCTAGCCCAGGTATCGGTAACACCCCAGAGCTGCCTATACATGCTTTTTTCTAACTCTTGAGGGAGAACTTCAGCTGGGGTGGGGAGGGGGGTCGGGTCGAAAATCTAGGCCATTTAGCAGGCCACTTATAATGAGAGCTTAAGAAATGAGGAATTCCCACAGGAATCAGTGAATCTGGGTGTCTTTTCCATGGTAAATTCTCATTTTGGTTGGACTTTCACCATGCTTGTTGGCTCCTTTTAGCAACTCAAAACTCTGGGTGACATAAAAACGTGATTCAAATGAAGCCGGTACCGGCCCCATAGGAATTAAGAGGCCTCTTATACTGAGGACCTTTGTTTGGAGTCTGCCACCCTTGAATGTAGCAGTCATAGCAGACAATAAAAACCACAACGGAGGTTTTCAGTATTTATAGGGTGTGGTAATTACTCGGGGACACCACCACTTCACTCGGGGACACCACCACACCACTCTGGGTCACCACCACATCACTCAGGGGCACCACTCGTCACTCGGGGACACCACCACATCACTCGGGGGCATCACTCGGGGACACCACCACATCACTCGGGACACCACCACATCACTCGGGGACACGACCCACTTCACCCTTCCACCAACTCAATTACAATAACTTTTATTTAAGTATTAAAAAAATGAAAAACCATTGTTATTTGTAATATCAATACATCTAAGTCATGTAAATACAACTCATATTGCATTACAAATGCTATAGGTGTCACATTTGCAAATGTTATAGCTATTGGCATTGTCATACACAATGCCAATAACTCAAACTTTAATGCTGCGAGACCTATTGCATTGCAAATGCTTGTTTAATTATGTCAACTGGCTCGCGTATCTGCCGTTTTCAGTGAAAAGAACACCTAAATACTTGTGGCAACTATTTTCTCCTGATCTAGAGATCATGTTGGCTTTTAGTCCTGGCTGTACGAAATACAAGGATCTTGGTTTTCTTTTTATTTGTCAGCAGACATTCCTATCCGAGTATGTGGCGGTTGGGTCCAGAAGACATTGCAAGACAATCTTTTGGTTGCTGATAAGGACCAGATCATCAGCGTAGAGTAGATTTGAGAGGCGGAGGCCGCCCAATTTGGTTGGATGCAAGTTTACTGAATTGAGGACCAGTGACAGGTCGGACAGAAATAAGTTAAAAAGCGTGGGTGCAAGAACGTGGTGGTTATAGGCCGAGACAGGCGCATTCCAACCCCTATTTTTAATTGTGACCCATGTATCATAGTGCAGAAGCTGCAAAGCCCTGAGCAAGCTCTCACAACAAGTGAACAAGTGAAGGACCCTCCCACGCCACCGGACCTCTCCTAGACCCTGTCTTCTCCAACTTCTTCGAAATCGCAGTAGACAATCCCACCCCCTTCTCCTGGGCCGATCACTCTCTGGTCTGTTTCAACCTACACCCTAACCACCAATGAAGAACCGCACCTACCAAAACCACCCGTAGAAACTAAAGGGCTATCTATGAGGAAACCGGGATCAATGAACTACGCAGTCACCGCTGTATGCACCCACATTCTTCAGGATATCCTTCAACACGGCGACTGCATGGTCCGGCTGGACCTGAAAGATGCTTACTTGACAGTTCCCATTTTTTCTCTTACATCAACACTTTCTGCAATTCATGTTGCAAGGCCGTTGATTCAAATTCAAGGTTCTTTACTTTGGTCTTTCCTCAGCTCCCTGTTGTTTCCCCAAAATCATGAGGCCAGTATTAGAATCTCTGCGCACCCAGGGTGTTCTGTTGATCATTTAATACGACTATCTCATTCTCATAGCGCAGGACTGTGAGACAGTGCTTTGTCACCCGACCTGGATGATTCAGCTATAGCAGGATCTAGGTTTCATAATAAATGCGCAGAAGCCAATTCTGACATCATCTCAGCGCATGGACTTTGTTGGTGTCGGATAGATTCAGTCCTATCCCAACTTATTTGTGCCCCTCAAAAGATTCCTCCGATCAAGAGGAAGTTGAGGTCTGGTATGTGCAGCCGAACAATATCGTTAAGTTCGGTAGCCCGGATAGTGGACCTCCTGGCTTCCTCGATTCAGGCAATCTTTCCAGGTCTCCTTCACTACAGGGCTCTTCAAAGATTGAACCTCTCCGAAAGGGTCTCAAAACTCAAATCAGGTCAGTTTGTCAGTGGAAGCCAAGACGGAGATTGTGTGGTGGCTCGATTGCATGGATTCATGAAATGGCAAAGCATTCTGTAGCAGTTCCCAGGAGATAGTGATTGAATCGGATGGCAGCCATTGGGGCTGGGGAGTGAAATGCGGTCTGATTTCCACAAGACGCTGGTGGTCGGAGTTGAGCCTCCATATCAATTGTCTAGAACTTTTACCAGGATCCTATGCGATTAAGAGTCTTTCTCTCTCAAAGACGGACTGCTGCATCTTACTGAAGATGGACAACCTCTCAGCGGTGTGGTATGTCATCAAGCTAGGTGGGACAAAATCTCATCTCCAAGTGAAGACTACCAAAGACTTTTAGCACTTTTGCCTCCTTCATCAGATTTTGGTCATGACAGAGTATCTCCCAGGCCAACGGAATACAATAGTGGTTTGGCATTTTCGGTACCTCAGGGATTTCACTGATTGAAGACTTTATCCGAAGATCTTCTTCGCCATCCATCGCCTGTGGGGTCCGTACAGTGTGGACCTATTTGCCTCGTGCCTCAATTGCCAAATCGTTGCCATTTACAGTTGTTGATCAGATCCGGAGACGCAAGCTACTGATGCGTTTCTCCACGTTTGGCCTCCCTTCCTGGGGTATGTATTCCCTCCGTTTATAATGATCCCCAAGGTTCTTTCTCTAGTGCGGCATCAGAAAACAGACGTAGTTCTGGTGACTCTACTGTGGAAAGGTCTGCCTTGGTTGCCAGTGATTCTAGAGTTGTCTTGTGCCATTCCGATGTTACTCTCCTATTGTCAGACCCTATTGCTGAATTATGCAGGTCAGCCTCATCCTTTCTTTCTCTCAGGACTCATCTCACTAGTGGCTTGGAAAGTTTCCAGGTGAGATGGAGTTTGCTAGGCAGTTCAGAAAACACTGGTGTCTACATCAAACAGGCCTGGTCTAATAGCATCCACAAACGTTATGCTTCGGCATAGAGATGATGTTGTGGTTAGTTCAGTGAAAGGGGTGCTGATCCCTTTCGAGCGGATTGCTGTTAAGTAATGAATTTCTTATCTTCCTTGGCATCTTCTGGTTTGGCCTATAGATCGGTTAATAACTTCAGGTGGGCAATTTCAGATGGGCATCTCCCAGTGGAAGATAAGGCGGTTTGCGAGCACCTGGTAGTGCCTAAACTCATGGGGGTATTAGAATGTCCCTGTCCTGGTATTCTGTGTTGTGGGATGTGAATATTGTCCTCCATATTTTTTTTTACGGTTGGCACGACAACAAATATCTTTCCTGCAAACAGCAGTCATCTAAACTCACAATGTTACTCTATGATTTCGTGTAAAAGGATGTCAGATGTGCGTGCCCTTAACCTTTCTGGTAGAGTTTTTCTTTGGCAGGTATGTCTTTTTCCATTTTTAGATGCACTAAATCGAACTCCAGATCAATTGCATATCCAGCGCTTCCATTAAACGCGAAGATGCGTGTAGTTCAATGTCTCAAAGCATACTAAGCTTTTACTAGCAAACTTAGGTTGGATCCTAGGGGTCAACTCCTTATTGCCTTGCAGAAACCATACAAACCGGTGGCGGCTCCTACTTTAGCTTGATGGACACATTGACTTTTGACAGAAGCAGGTATTGATACTACCATTTTTGGTGTTCAATCTGCAAGCGGTACAATGCCACCAAAATCTTTTGCTTTGGGTTCTTGTTTGGATGACCTTAAGGCTGCTTATTGGCCCTCCGAGTAAACTTTGCTGACTTTTTATTACAAGCGTATTGTTGATGGGCATCAGTGGTGGTGGCACAGCTTTAAACTAACATAATCAGAGCCTCTGGTTCTGACATAGATTTAAAAAAATTCTAGCAGACCCAATAAGAAATTTCAATTCTATTAAGGACACAGAGGCAAGGATTATCCCACCCTGGCTTGTTGTATCACTGTAGTATAATTTTTTACGTATGAATCTGTGATTATTTATGTTTATACATACGTGTACAAATATTTATTATCATTGATTGGTTATTTGTGCTGGCCCTGTTTTTTAATGTACATTTTTCCTGTAGGTAACCTCCAGAAACACTCCTGAACATGATTGATGGCACCCGATTTGCTGGTTGATGCTGCAGTTATAAGATGGACGGTCTGCCATTCCAGTATGGTGATGTTTGCTCTTCGTGAGGTGATGTTCGCCGGAGGCAGTTTCGGAGTCCGATCCTGCCTTATCTCGGCCTGTTGGAGCTTGAACGGTTATACAATTTGAGTTTCCGTGTTGGGGTTTCCATTACACTGGCAAAGAAAGAGGGGCCAGAATGGTGGTGATGGGGGTGTGGCCAAGCCCATGAAGGTGGCAGCATTTTGAACCAGAGGCGCCCATCATGGTGCGGCACCATGGTGTGTTTCTAGGATCCGCAAACCCAGACAAGAACTCCTGCGGGAGTTACCCAACCCATGCGACTCCCAGAGCACTACATTCCCCCTGAGCAGTAAAATCGGTACGTTTTGAGGAACTGATGGCTCAGATCGTAACAGTGCAGGGAGGTGACGCATGGCTCCCATGAGTGTCATGTGTGACTGCTAACTGGCGGCGTGGGACACTGGCCTACGGGCCCACACCACCCTTCACTGCAGGGAGACCTATGGTAGCGGCCTGAGATGGTGCTGAACTGCTGCTGTGGCCGACGCATTTGAATAAGGCACAACCTAACTATCTCTGCGGATCCCGGGTGAAGTGAATGACTGTCGTCTCGGCCCAAGAGATAAAAGTAAACCCGGAGCTGCTCTGTGCCTCCACCCACATCTTCTATTTAGGTGGCTGGAGTCCCTGGTAGCTCGTCCAAGTGAAACACCGGATTGCCCTCTGCCAGCTATATTAGTGACTGTTGTGTTGATGTCGATAGGGTGGGTGTTAGAGGGTCCTTGTGAGTGCGGACAGGAGCTGGGCTGGCTGTGATCATTTCCCGTTCTAGAGCTGGCACCGCGGGGATGAGGACTGGCGACTCCCAGAGATTTGGCCCCCTGCTGCAACGTTCTACCAAAAGAGGCCAGAGGAGAGTCCTCCCCATCACTGCCACAAAGGGCGAGACTCACTGACATTCGGTAACTTGAGGGAGCTGATGCGACATTGTACTGTCGTCGTTGCACAAAAGATCTTCCAGCTCTTATGTAAGATAGAGGGCCTGTTGTGCATTTCTCTACTGCCGGGTGTGCCACACCCTTGTTTGACCTTGGGCTGCCCTAGCGCCTAAGCTCCCCTACAATCGCAGTCGGAAGGTCTAAAAAGGAGGGCTCGATTAAGGCCATGTTGCAGGCAGCCTCTGGGAAACCGTGATGAAGAATCCTTAGGTGTGGGAAGACTTACCCTCCACCCGCCATTGATGATGACTGGCTGACCATGAGCTTTATGACACAACCCTTCTCAGAGCTCAAGAATGACATTAGGCCCGTATGAGCGGATCTTCAGCATAGTCTCTCTGAAGTGCGCAAGGATGTGGTGGATCTCGGTCACAGAGTTGACTCCCTTGAAAAGACACAAGACAAACGCTGCTTGGACCTAGAAGAATATAGAGTGCAGTTTATTGACTTGAGTGAGCAAGTCATTTTGTTGCAAGAGAAGCAGGAAGATCTTGAAAACCGGTCCTGGCACTCTAGTCTTCGTATCAGATGAGTTCCCAACAGCAAAGAAGGAAAGGACAATCAGGGCTATGTTCAAGCCCCCACAAAGTTGCTCTTGGATGGTTCTGGACCAGATCCGCTCCGGATTGATGGGGTGCACATTGTGGTGCCACTTGGTGGGAAATTCAGTCTACCGCCGGACGTTCTGGTCTTCTTCCACAACTTTGCGGATAAGGAGGCCCTGTTAGCGGCGGCGAGGAGGCTCTGTCCATTACATTGGGTGTGAGATATTTCAAGACATCTCCCCTATCATGCTGGCCAAACACTGGGCTTGCCAAGCATTGGCCTCACTTCTAAAGGAACATGGCTTGTGCCATTTCGAATGGCAGGAATGCAAATGGGTGACTAAATCTCTTAAGGAAGCCTGCTAGATTTTGGGCCTGCCTCAGAGGAGGGGCCCCCACTGAAACTAACCAGATCAGCCCTCAATATTACGCAACCCTTGACATTGCACAGCTCCCAGGAGAGAGGAGATTCTTGAGGTACTGAGAGATGGGTTGGATTGGTGAAGTGAGCATTGGCCAAGGGGGTGGTATCCGAGTTCCAGCTGTGGGCTGCTTTTTTGGGCAGCCTGGCGGGCCGATTTGGGTTGTTCAGATGCCACCAGCGGCCAGTGGGTGCCTGAGTTGCCTTTCTGGAGACAGATAGGCCTCCATTACCTCCCTTTTATCAACAGGCAGAGGTGTAACTCCCTTTCTCTTGCTGGCCGGCCCATTAATGTATACATATTGATTGGGGCAGGGGGCCTGAGCTCTCACGCTCTTCCTTTCAAGATAAATCTCTGAATGACGATAGCGGTGAGAAGCAGAATACGGGACTAAGGCCCCATTCTACTTTCAATCCTCCTGCACCCATGCTTCCTGGTGAAAACATTACTTTTGAGAAAGCGGTGTTAAAAGATTTATCTACTATGTGCCAAAATGATAAGAGATAATTTAAAAATCTACCAATACAGGAACACCATGCTCTCCAACGACTGGCTGATGACAAATCCATCATTATCAAGCCGGCCGATAAAGGCAGGGCCATGGTGATCCTTGACACCTCGACGTACAGAGCAGAATGTAGACGCCAACTAGAGAATAAGAGATTTTATCGATCGCTTAAAGTGGATCGAACTAAACGATTAACCTTGGCAATTAAGAAATTGACAGATGAAGAAACGGAAAATGGCTGGATCACTGACCATAAGGCTCTTTCTTAACAACTGCTCATCCTATCATCCCTTACTTCTATGTGTTGCCAAAAATACACAAGGAACAGCTACCACCACCAGGGAGGCCGATTATCTCTGGAATCGGTTCCCATTTGCAGTCTTTATCTACTTTTGTGGACTTCTTTTTAAGACCTCTAGTACTAACAAGCATTTGCAATGCAATAGGTCTGGCATTAGGAAAGTTTGAGCTATTGGTCTTGTAAATGACAATTTTTTTATTTATGTGTTGGTTTTGAAAATAGCTAAATTAATAGCTTTGTCATTTACAATGCCAATAGTTATAACTTTCGCAAATGTGACACCTATAACCTGGGGTTGCGCTGAGTGATGCTGTGGTGGTGCTGAGTGGTGCTGTGGTGGTGTTGTGGTGGTGTGGTGGTGTTGAGTGGTGCTGTTGTGGTGCTGAGTGGTGCTCTGGTGGTGCTGAGTGGTGCTGTGGTGGTGCTCAGTGATAATGTGGTGGTGCTGTGGTGGTGCTGAGTGGTGCTGTGGTGGTGCTGAGTGGTGCTGTGGTGGTGCTGAGTGATGCTGTGGTGGTGCTGAGTGGTGCTGTGGTGGTGCTGAGTGATGCAGTGGTGGTGCTGAGTGATGCAGTGGTGGTGCTGAGTGATGCTGTGGTGGCCCTGAGTGATGCTGTTATGGTGCTGACTGATGCTGTGGTGGTGCTGAGTGATGCTGGGGTGGTGCTGAGTGATGCTGTGGTGGTGCTGAGTGATGCTGTGGAGGTGCTGAGTGATGCTGTGGTGGTGTTGAGTGGTGCTGTGGGGGTGCTGAGTGATAATGTGGTGATGAGGGATGCTGTGGTGGTGCTGAGTGATGCTGTGGTGGTGCTGAGTGGTGCTGTGGTGGTGCTGAGTGATGCAGTGGTGGTGCTGAGTGATGCTGTGGTGGCCCTGAGTGATGGTGTGGTGGCCCTGAGTGATGGTGTGGTGGCCCTGAGTGATGGTGTGGTGGCCCTGAGTGATGCTGTGGTGGCCCTGAGTGATGCTGTGGTGGCCCTGAGTGATGCTGTGGTGGCCCTGAGTGATGCTGTTGTGGTGCTGACTGATGCTGTGGTGGTGCTGAGTGATGCTGTGGTGGTGCTGAGTGATGCTGTGAAGGTGTTGAGTGGTGCTGGGGTAGCGCTGAGTGGTACTGTGGTGGTGCTGAGTGATGCAGGGGTCGCGCTAATTGATGCTGGGGTGGCGCTGAGTGATGCTGGGGTGGCTCTGAGTGATGCTGGGGTTGCGCTGATTGATGCTGGGGTGGCACTGAGTGGTGCTGGGGTGGCACTGAGTGGTGCTGGGGTGGCACTGAGTGGTGCTGGGGTGGCACTGAGTGGTGCTGGGGTGGCACTGAGTGGTGCTGGGGTGATGCTGAGTGGTGCTGTGGTTGTGCTGAGTGATAATGTGGTGGTGCTGGGTGGTGCTGTGTTGGTGCTGAGTGGTGCTGTGGTGGTGCTGAGTGATAATGTGGTGGTGCTGAGTGATAATGTGGTGGTGCTGAGTGATAATGTGGTGGTGCTGAGTGATAATGTGGTGGTGCTGAGTGATGCTGGGGTAGCGCAGAGTGGTCCGGTGGTGGTGCTGAGTGGTGCTGGGGTGGCGCTGAGTGATGCTGTGGTGGTGCTGAGTGGTGCTGTGGTGATGCTGATTGGTGGTGCTGTGGTGATGCTGATTGGTGGTGCTGTGGTGATGCTGATTGGTGGTGCTGAGTGATGCTGGGGTGGCGCTGAGTGATGCTGGGGTGGTGCTGTGTGATGCTGGGATGGTGCTGAGTGATGCTGGGGTGGCGCCGAGTGATGCTGTGGTGGTGCTGAGTGATGCTGTGGTGGTGCTGAGTGATGCTGTGGTGGTGCTGAGTGATGCTGTGGTGGTGCTGAGTAATGCTGTGGTGGCGCTGAGTGATGCTGTGGTGGCGCTGAGTGATGCAGTTGTGGTGCTGACTGATGCTGGGGTGGCGCTGAGTGATGCTGTGGTGGTGCTGAGTGATGCTGTGGTGGTGCTGAGTGATGCTGTGGTGGTGCTGAGTGATGCTGTGGTGGTGCTGAGTGATGCTGTGGTGGTGCTGAGTGATGCTGTGGTGGTGCTGAGTGATGCTGTGGTGGTGCTGAGTGATGCTGTGGAGGTGCTGAGTGATGCTGTGGAGGTGCTGAGTGATGCTGAGTGGTGCTGTGGGGGTGCTGAGTGGTGCTGTGGGGGTGCTGAGTGATAATGTTGTGGTGCTGAGTGATAATGTGGTGGTGCTGAGTGATAATGTGGTGGTGCTGAGTGATAATGTGGTGGTGCTGAGTGATAATGTGGTGGTGCTGAGTGATGCTGGGGTAGTGCAGAGTGGTCCGGTGGTGGTGCTGGGGTGGTGCTGACTGATGCTGGGGTGGCGCTGAGTGATGCTGTGGTGGTGCTGAGTGATGCTGTGGTGGTGCTGAGTGATGCTGTGGTGGTGCTGAGTGATGCTGTGGTGGTGCTGAGTGATGCTGTGGTGGTGCTGAGTGATGCTGTGGTGGTGCTGAGTGATGCTGTGGAGGTGCTGAGTGATGCTGTGGTGGTGCTGAGTGGTGCTGTGGGGGTGCTGAGTGATAATGTGGTGGTGCTGAGTTGGTGCTGAGTGGTGCTGTGGTGGTGCTGAGTGATAATGTGGTGGTGCTGAGTGATAATGTGGTGGTGCTGAGTGATAATGTGGTGGTGCTGAGTGATGCTGGGGTAACGCTGAGTGGTACTGTGGTGGTGCTGAGTGGTGCTGGGGTGGCGCTGAGTGGTCCAGTGGTGGTGCTGAGTGGTGCTGTGGTGGTGCTGAGTGATGCTGTGGTGGTGCTGAGTGGTGCTGTGGTGATGCTGATTGGTGGTGCTGTGGTGATGCTGATTGGTGGTGCTGAGTGATGCTTGGGTAGCGCTGAGTGGTCCGGTGGTGGTGCTGAGTGGTCCGGTGGTGGTGCTGAGTGATGCTGTGGTGGTGCTGAGTGGTGCTGTGGTGATGCTGAGTGATGCTGTGGTGGTGCTGAGTGATGCTGTGGTGGTGCTGAGTGATGCTGTGGTGGTGCTGAGTGATGCTGTGGTGGTGCTGAGTGATGCTGTGGTGGTGCTGAGTGATGCTGTGGTGCTGAGTGATGCTGTGGTGGTGCTGAGTGATGCTGTGGTGGTGCTGAGTGATGCTGTGGTGGTGCTGAGTGATGCTGTGGTGGTGCTGAGTGATGCTGTGGTGGTGCTGAGTGATGCTGTGGTGGTGCTGAGTGATGCTGTGGTGGCGCTGAGTGATGCTGTGGTGGCGCTGAGGGATGCTGTGGTGGTGCTGAGTGATGCTGTGGTGGTGCTGAGTGATGCTGTGGTGGTGCTGAGTGATGCTGTGGTGGTGCTGAGTGATGCTGTGGTGGTGCTGAGTGATGCTGTGGTGGTGCTGAGTGATGCTGTGGTGGTGCTGAGTGATGCTGTGGTGGTGCTGAGTGGTGCTGAGTGGTGCTGTGGTGATGCTGAGTGATGCTGTGGTGGTGCTGAGTGATGCTGTGGTGGTGCTGAGTGATGCTGTGGTGGTGCTGAGTGATGCTGTGGTGGTGCTGAGTGGTGCTGAGTGGTGCTGTGGTGGTGCTGAGGGATGCTGTGGTGGTGCTGAGTGATGCTGCGGTGATGCTGAGTGATGCTGTGGTGGCGCTGAGTGATGCTGTGGTGGTGCTGAGTGATGCTGTGGTGGTGCTGAGTGATGCTTGGGTGGCGCTGAGTGATGCTGTGGTGGTGCTGAGTGATGCTGTGGTTTTGCTGAGTGATGCTGTGGTTTTGCTGAATGATGCTGTGGTGGTGCTGAGTGATGCTGTGGTGGTGCTGAGTGATGCTGTGGTGGTGCTGAGTGATGCTGTGGTGGTGCTGAGTGATGCTGTGGTGGTGCTGAGTGATGCTGTGGTGGTGCTGAGTGATGCTGTGGTGCTACTGAGTGATGCTGTGGTGGTGTAGAGTGATAATGTGGTGGTGCTGAGTGATGCTTGGGTAGCGCTGAGTGGTCCGGTGGTGGTGCTGAGTGGTCCGGTGGTGGTGCTGAGTGGTGCTGGGGTGGCGCTGAGTGATGCTGAGTGGTGCTGTGGTGATGCTGAGTGGTGCTGTGGTGGTGCTGAGTGATGCTGTGGTGGTGCTGAGTGATGCTGTGGTGGTGCTGAGTGATGCTGTGGTGGTGCTGAGTGGTGCTGTGGTGGTGCTGTGGTGGTGCTGAGGGATGCTGTGGTGGTGCTGAGGGATGCTGCGGTGGTGCTGAGTGATGCTGCGGTGGTGCTGAGTGATGCTGCGGTGGTGCTGAGTGATGCTGCGGTGGTGCTGAGTGATGCTGCGGTGGTGCTGAGTGATGCTGCGGTGGTGCTGAGTGATGCTGCGGTGGTGCTGAGTGATGCTGTGGTGGTGCTGAGTGATGCTGTGGTGGTGCTGAGTGATGCTGTGGTGGTGCTGAGTAATGCTGTGGTGGCGCTGAGTGATGCTGTGGTGGCGCTGAGTGATGCAGTTGTGGCGCTGACTGATGCTGGGGTGGCGCTGAGTGATGCTGTGGTGGCGCTGAGTGATGCTGTGGTGGTGCTGAGTGATGCTGTGGTGGTGCTGAGTGATGCTGTGGTGGTGCTGAGTGATGCTGTGGTGGTGCTGAGTGATGCTGTGGTGGTGCTGAGTGATGCTGTGGTGGTGCTGAGTGATGCTGTGGAGGTGCTGAGTGATGCTGTGGAGGTGCTGAGTGATGCTGTGGAGGTGCTGAGTGATGCTGTGGAGGTGCTGAGTGATGCTGAGTGGTGCTGTGGGGGTGCTGAGTGGTGCTGTGGGGGTGCTGAGTGATAATGTTGTGGTGCTGTGTTGGTGCTGAGTGATAATGTGGTGGTGCTGAGTGATAATGTGGTGGTGCTGAGTGATAATGTGGTGGTGCTGAGTGATAATGTGGTGGTGCTGAGTGATAATGTGGTGGTGCTGAGTGATAATGTGGTGGTGCTGAGTGATGCTGGGGTAGTGCAGAGTGGTCCGGTGGTGGTGCTGGGGTGGTGCTGACTGATGCTGGGGTGGCGCTGAGTGATGCTGTGGTGGTGCTGAGTGATGCTGTGGTGGTGCTGAGTGATGCTGTGGTAGTGCTGAGTGATGCTGTGGTGGTGCTGAGTGATGCTGTGGTGGTGCTGAGTGATGCTGTGGAGGTGCTGAGTGATGCTGTGGTGGTGCTGAGTGGTGCTGTGGGGGTGCTGAGTGATAATGTGGTGGTGCTGAGTTGGTGCTGAGTGGTGCTGTGGTGGTGCTGTGGTGGTGCTGAGTGATAATGTGGTGGTGCTGAGTGATAATGTGGTGGTGCTGAGTGATAATGTGGTGGTGCTGAGTGATGCTGGGGTAACGCTGAGTGGTACTGTGGTGGTGCTGAGTGGTGCTGGGGGGGCGCTGAGTGGTCCGGTGGTGGTGCTGAGTGGTGCTGTGGTGGTGCTGAGTGATGCTGTGGTGGTGCTGAGTGGTGCTGTGGTGATGCTGATTGGTGGTGCTGTGGTGATGCTGATTGGTGGTGCTGAGTGATGCTGGGGTGGCGCTGAGTGATGCTGGGGTGGTGCTGTGTGATGCTGGGATGGTGCTGAGTGATGCTGGGGTGGCGCTGAGTGATAATGTGGTGGTGCTGAGTGATGTTGTGGTGGTGCTGAGTGATGCTGTGGTGGTGCTGAGTGATAATGTGGTGGTGCTGAGTGATGCTTGGGTAGCGCTGAGTGGTCCGGTGGTGGTGCTGAGTGGTCCGGTGGTGGTGCTGAGTGATGCTGTGGTGGTGCTGAGTGGTGCTGTGGTGATGCTGAGTGATGCTGTGGTGGTGCTGAGTGATGCTGTGGTGGTGCTGAGTGATGCTGTGGTGGTGCTGAGTGATGCTGTGGTGGTGCTGAGTGATGCTGTGGTGGTGCTGAGTGATGCTGTGGTGCTGAGTGATGCTGTGGTGGTGCTGAGTGATGCTGTGGTGGTGCTGAGTGATGCTGTGGTGGTGCTGAGTGATGCTGTGGTGGTGCTGAGTGATGCTGTGGTGGTGCTGAGTGATGCTGTGGTGGCGCTGAGTGATGCTGTGGTGGCGCTGAGGGATGCTGTGGTGGTGCTGAGTGATGCTGTGGTGGTGCTGAGTGATGCTGTGGTGGTGCTGAGTGATGCTGTGGTGGTGCTGAGTGATGCTGTGGTGGTGCTGAGTGATGCTGTGGTGGTGCTGAGTGATGCTGTGGTGGTGCTGAGTGATGCTGTGGTGGTGCTGAGTGGTGCTGAGTGGTGCTGTGGTGATGCTGAGTGGTGCTGTGGTGGTGCTGAGTGATGCTGTGGTGGTGCTGAGTGATGCTGTGGTGGTGCTGAGTGATGCTGTGGTGGTGCTGAGTGGTGCTGTGGTGGGGCTGAGTGGTGCTGTGGTGGTGCTGAGGGATGCTGTGGTGGTGCTGAGTGATGCTGCGGTGATGCTGAGTGATGCTGTGGTGGCGCTGAGTGATGCTGTGGTGGTGCTGAGTGATGCTGTGGTGGTGCTGAGTGATGCTTGGGTGGCGCTGAGTGATGCTGTGGTGGTGCTGAGTGATGCTGTGGTTTTGCTGAGTGATGCTGTGGTGGTGCTGAGTGATGCTGTGGTGGTGCTGAGTGATGCTGTGGTGGTGCTGAGTGATGCTGTGGTGGTGCTGAGTGATGCTGTGGTGCTACTGAGTGATGCTGTGGTGGTGTAGAGTGATAATGTGGTGGTGCTGAGTGATGCTTGGGTAGCGCTGAGTGGTCCGGTGGTGGTGCTGAGTGGTCCGGTGGTGGTGCTGAGTGGTGCTGGGGTGGCGCTGAGTGATGCTGAGTGGTGCTGTGGTGATGCTGAGTGGTGCTGTGGTGGTGCTGAGTGATGCTGTGGTGGTGCTGAGTGATGCTGTGGTGGTGCTGTGGTGGTGCTGTGGTGGTGCTGAGGGATGCTGTGGTGGTGCTGAGTGATGCTGCGGTGGTGCTGAGTGATGCTGCGGTGGTGCTGAGTGATGCTGCGGTGGTGCTGAGTGATGCTGTGGTGGTGCTGAGTGATGCTGTGGTGGTGCTGAGTGATGCTGTGGTGGTGCTGAGTGATGCTGTGGTGGTGCTGAGTGATGCTGTGGTGGTGCTGAGTGGTGCTGAGTGGTGCTGTGGTGATGCTGAGTGGTGCTGTGGTGGTGCTGAGTGATGCTGTGGTGGTGCTGAGTGATGCTGTGGTGGTGCTGAGTGATGCTGTGGTGGTGCTGAGTGGTGCTGTGGTGGTGCTGAGTGATGCTGTGGTGGTGCTGAGGGATGCTGTGGTGGTGCTGAGTGATGCTGCGGTGGTGCTGAGTGATGCTGTGGTGGCGCTGAGTGATGCTGTGGTGGCGCTGAGTGATGCAGTTGTGGTGCTGACTGATGCTTGGGTGGCGCTGAGTGATGCTGTGGTGGTGCTGAGTGATGCTGTGGTTTTGCTGAGTGATGCTGTGGTGGTGCTGAGTGATGCTGTGGTGGTGCTGAGTGATGCTGTGGTGGTGCTGAGTGATGCTGTGGTGGTGCTGAGTGATGCTGTGGTGGTGCTGAGTGATGCTGTGGTGCTGCTGAGTGATGCTGTGGTGGTGTAGAGTGATAATGTGGTGGTGCTGAGTGATGCTTGGGTAGCGCTGAGTGGTCCGGTGGTGGTGTTGAGTGGTCCGGTGGTGGTGCTGAGTGGTGCTGGGGTGGCGCTGAGTGATGCTGAGTGGTGCTGTGGTGATGCTGAGTGGTGCTGTGGTGGTGCTGAGTGATGCTGTGGTGGTGCTGAGTGATGCTGTGGTGGTGCTGAGTGATGCTGTGGTGGTGCTGAGTGATGCTGTGGTGGTGCTGAGTGGTGCTGTGGTGGTGCTGAGGGATGCTGTGGTGGTGCTGAGGGATGCTGTGGTGGTGCTGAGTGATGCTGCAGTGGTGCTGAGTGATGCTGCGGTGGTGCTGAGTGATGCGGTGGTGCTGAGTGATGCTGTGGTGGTGCTGAGGGATGCTGTGGTGGTGCTGAGTGATGCTGTGGTGGCGCTGAGTGATGCTGTGGTGACGCTGAGTGATGCTGTGGTGGCGCTGAGTGATGCTGTGGTGGCGCTGAGTGATGCAGTTGTGGCGCTGACTGATGCTTGGGTGGCGCTGACTGATGCTTGGGTGGCGCTGAGTGATGCTGTGGTGGTGCTGAGTGATGCTGTGGTGGTGCTGAGTGATGCTGTGGTGGTGCTGAGTGATGCTGTGGAGGTGCTGAGTGATGCTGTGGTGGTGCTGAGTGATGCTGTGGTGGTGCTAAGTGGTGCTGTGGGGGTGCTGAGTGATAATGTGGTGGTGCTGAGTTGGTGCTGAGTGGTGCTGTGGTGGTGCTGAGTGATGCTGGGGTGGCGCTGAGTGATGCTGGGGTGGCGCTGAGTGATGCTGGGGTGGCGCTGAGTGGTGCTGGGGTGGCACTGAGTGGTGCTGGGGTGGCACTGAGTGGTGCTGGGGTGGCACTGAGTGGTTCTGGGGTGGCACTGAGTGGTGCTGAGTGATGCTGTGGTGGTGCTGTGGTGGCCCTGAGTGATGCCGGGCTGGCCCTGAGTGATGCTGTGGTGGCGCTGAGTGATGCTGTGGTGGCGCTGAGTGGTGCTGTGGTGGCGCTGAGTGGTGCTGTGGTGATGCTGAGTGGTGCTCTGGTTGTGCTGAGTGATAATGTGGTGGTGCTAGGTGGTGCTGTGTTGGTGCTGAGTGGTGCTGAGTGATAATGTGGTGGTGCTGAGTGATAATGTGGTGGTGATAATGTGGTGGTGCTGAGTGATAATGTAGTGGTGCTGAGTGATAATGTGGTGGTGCTGAGGTAGCGCTGAGTGGTGCTGTGGTGGTGCTGGGATGGCGCTGAGTGATGCTGGGGTGGCGCTGAGTGATGCTGGGGTGGCGCTGAGTGATGCTGGGGTGGCGCTGAGTGATGCTGGGGTGGCGCTGAGTGATGCTGGGGTGGCGCTGAGTGATGCTGGGATGGCGCTGAGTGATGCTGGGATGGTGCTGAGTGATGCTGGGGTGGTGCTGAGTGATGCTGGGGTGGTGCTGAGTGATGCTGGGGTGGTGCTGAGTGATGCTGGGATGGTGCTGAGTGATGCTGGGATGGTGCTGAGTGATGCTGGGATGGTGCTGAGTGATGCTGGGATGGTGCTGAGTGATGCTGGGGTGGTGCTGAGTGATGCTGGGGTGGCGCTGAGTGGTTCTATGGTGGTGCTGAGTGGTGGTGCTG
The DNA here is from genome assembly GCF_964263255.1 of Lissotriton vulgaris. Taxonomy (NCBI): domain Eukaryota; kingdom Metazoa; phylum Chordata; class Amphibia; order Caudata; family Salamandridae; genus Lissotriton; species Lissotriton vulgaris. The sequence continues at coordinate 1,830,649,362 of NC_141693.1, read as the reverse complement.
AGTGGTGCTGTGGTGGTGCTGAGTGATAATGTGGTGGTGCTGAGTGATAATGTGGTGGCTCTGAGTGATGCTGGGGTGGCGCTGAGTGATGCTGGGGTGGCGCTGAGTGATGCTGGGGTTACGCTGAGTGATGCTGGGGTTACGCTGAGTGATGCTGGGGTTACGCTGAGTGATGCTGGGGTGACGCTGAGTGATGCTGGGGTGACGCTGAGTGATGCTGGGGTGGCGCTGAGTGATGCTGGGGTGGCGCTGAGTGATGCTGGGGTGGCGCTGAGTGATGCTGGGGTGGCGCTGAGTGATGCTGGGGTGGCGCTGAGTGATGCTGGGGTGGCGCTGAGTGATGCTGGGGTGGCGCTGAGTGATGCTGTGGTGGTGCTGAGTGATGCTAGGGTGGCGCTGGGTGGTGCAGAGTGATAATGTGGTGGTGCTGAGTGATGCTGGGGTAGCGCTGAGTGATGATGTGATGCAGAGGGCTGAAGGGCACAACAAACGAGTCTAACAGGGCAGAAAGGCACAAAAATTAATAGCTTTGTCATTGACAATGCAAATAGTTATAGCTTTAGCAAATGTGACACCTATAGAATTTGTAATAGAATATGTGTTGTATTTATGTGGCTTAGATGTATTGCTATTACACATAACAATGGCTTTTAATTTCTTTTAATAATTAATACTTAAATAAAAGTTATTCTAATTTATTATAGCAATAGCTTAAACATTTGTAAATAACTTTTGTGAAGATTATGTTCAGTGTATTTTATTGTGATGAAAATCCAAGAACAGAAGTGAAATATTAACATCTTTTTGTGACATCTGTAATAAAGCTTGAAACATTGAGAGAACATTTGAACCAGTAGTTGAATGGTTGCACAGATTGATGTTGTGGTGGGGACGAGTGATGCTGTGGCGTTCAGTGATGCTGTGGTAGCGCATAGTGATGTTGTGGTGCCCCTGAGTAATGCTGTTGTGGTGCTGAGTGATGCTGTGGTGATGCGATAGATAGATAGAGTGAGTGCGATAGATAGAGTGAGTGCGATAGAGTGAGGGCGATAGATAGATAGAGGGAGGGCGCTAGATAGAGTGAGGGCGATAGATAGAGGGAGGGCGATAGATAGAGGGAGGGCGATAGATAGAGTGAGGGCGATAGATAGAGTGAGGGCGATAGATAGATAGATTGAGGGCGATAGATAGACAGATAGAGTGAGGGCAATCGATAGATATATAGATAGATAGAGTGATGGCGATAGATAGTGAGTGCGATAGACAGAGAGTGAGGGCGCTAGACAGATAGATAGAGTGAGGGCGATAGATCGATAGAGGGAGATAGATAGAGTGAGTGTGATAGATAGAGTGAGTGCGATAGATAGAAAGATTGGGGGCGATAGATCTAGTAAGGGTGATAGATTGATAGAGTGAGGGGTTATAGATAGAGTGAGGGGCGACAGATAGAGTGAGGGCGATGGATAGATAGATGGATGGATTGATGGATAGATGGATGGATGGATAGATAGTGTGAGGGCGATAGATAGAGTGAGGGCAATAGATAGAGTGAGGGCGATAGATAGAGTGAGGGCGATAGAGAGAGTGAGGGCGATAGATAGAGTGAGGGCAATAGATAGGATAGATAGAATAAAGGCGATAGATAGATAGATAGAGTGAGGGCGATAGATACAGTGAGTGCGATAGATAGATGGTTGTGTGGTTGTGGTTGTGTGTGTGGGGTTGTGTGTGTTATGTTTGAGGTTGTGTGTGGTAGAGTGTGGTTGTGTGTGTGTGTAGTTGTGTGTTGGTGTAGTTGTGTGTGTGGGGGTTGTATCTTTATGGGTCGTGTGTGTTTGGGGTTATGTGTGTGGTTGTGAGGTTGTGTGTGGGGGGTTGTGTGTGTGTGGGGGTGTGGTTGGGGGGGGAGTTGTGTGTGGGGGGGGTTGTGTATGTGGGGGTTGTGTGTGTGGGGTGTGTGTGTTGGGGGGTTGGGGTGTGTCTTTGTATGTGTGTGGGAAGGGGTTGTGTCTGGGGGGTTGTGTCTGTGGTGTGTGTGTGTGGGGGGGGGGTTGTGTTTGTGTGTGGAGGGGTTAGGGTGTGTGTGTGGGGTTGTTTGTGGGGTTGTTTGTGTGTGGGGTGTGTGTGTGAGGCGTGTGTGTGTGGGGGGGTGGGGTTGTGTGTGGTTGAACGGAAATGCTGAATCAGAAGAAAAGGGTAACGTGGCAAAAGGGTGGATGACAAGCAGGTCAATGTGAGTAGAAGAGCAAGGGTTTCCTTAGCAATGATGTTTCTTTGAGTTCATCACGCTGTCAGCAGTGACGTGCGTGGCGCCGGATGTATTTTGTTAGAAAACTGAAAAGAGCAGCAGCAACGGCTTGGCGAGAGAACCAGATATCGCCCCGGGATGCTATTAGGCGGTGCTGGTATGAGATGTATGCAGCGAGCGCCCAAGGGTATATTTATTAGTGAGCGAGTAATTGAGAGAGGACACGAAACAGTGACTTCATGGGTTTCATACAAGCAACGTTTTAGAAAATGAAAATGGGATTAAAAAAATCAGGAGATGTATTTTCTCCATTGATTTATTTAAAAGCGGAGGCAATTTTGGACGGGGGACAGCTGAAATAAAGCAGTTTTGGCTTTAAAAATCGTTAGTCTTCAGGTTGGAGGTAGCAAGCTCATTTTCATTGGTGTTACTCCAAGTACGAGAAAGCAAGCTGTGGACAAATTGGAACGTCCGAGTGAAAGGAGAAGCAAAGCTTGTATTGTAACAATCGTATAAAAGAATTGCATAGAACAGATAGGGAAAATAGGCAGAGTTTAGAGTAAAATAGCTCCAGAATTACAATCAGGTGGTAAATGGAAGAGAGCTGGAAGGCTGGCAGCACGTTGACCAGGCAGGGCAAGAGAATGAAAAGCGGCCGGGTAATGCTCTCGGCATTGCGGGGGCGGGGCGTGCATTCCTTTGACGTGTGAAGCAGGGGAGCGCATACCTTTGAAGTGAAGCTCTCGGCATTGCATTGCTGTGGTGGGTCTGATGCAATGATGAGAGGCAGGAGGCTCGGGAAGCAAATGGAAAGCGTATGCACGGACACACATGCACTCGGCGCAATCCGCCTGGTTTAGCTTTCCTGGTTTCAACTCAATAGTCTCGACATCTGCAATGCGCAAGCGCATTGTTAGAGGTCGAGACCTAAAAATGGCAACCTATACACAGGATACTAAAGACTTACTACATCTTCTTGCTGAAACGCCCTCTGATGTCGAACAAGACTATTTGGTCTTGTTTGATGTCGAATCTTTATATACTTGTATACCACAAGATGAGACATTATCAACCATCGAGAATTTGCTGAACAATATCACCATAGACAGTATTACTCCGCTACTCTTTATCATGGCCTGTGCTCAGCTCGGCATGAAAGAAAACTTTTTAAGTTTGAAGACAAGTTGTTTCTTCAAGTTTGCCCCTAGCCTGGCGAATCTCTATGTACCCAACTTCGAACAAACAGAGATTTTGCAGGCATCTAATCCTTATGTACAACACATCCAAGTATGGAATCGTTATATCGATGATATTTTTGTGGTATGGAGGGGGACTTCAGAGACCATTATATCATTTAATCAATGGATGAATACAAGAAACGACTTCCATAAATTTACTTTTGAATTCTCCAAGACCAGTTTACCTTTCTTGGATCTTCGTATTTTTCCCGAAGGAAACAGCCTGGGTACTGAGCTATATCGTAAACCGATGGCGCGTAACTCACTCCTGTCCTACCAGAGTTTTCACCCCAAATTTCTCTGTGAGAACTTGCCCTTCAGACAATTATTACGTGTCAGGCTTAACTGCACCTCTATGACTTAGTACGAGGAACATTCCAAACAGTTGGCCTCACAACTCAAAGAGAGGAATTACCCGTTGAGCACTATTCGCAGATCCAAGAAGAGAGCAGCCAACAACAAAGAGGCTTTAATCGAAATTATAACTCCAAAAGAAGAACAGAATAGACTCACATGTGTTAACACATTTTGTGGGTATTCAAATGAAATAAAAAAGAGCATCCTTAAACAGTGGCAAATCCTCAACATTGGAGATTTACCATTACCACCTCCACTTATTGCATTTAAAAGAAGTTCCAACATTCAAATACCTGATTGTACATACACAAACTATCCAAAAAAAGGACAGAGCATCAAGAGTCCCTCTGGGGCTTACCACCCGTTAAAGGACACTTTCCGTGTAGTTCATGCGCTGTGTGTGTGTACAAACTAAATACACTACTGAGATTGATATCGGGACTGATCGGCCATGGGTTTTGGCTAAGCACACCAACTGCAATAGTGTTAAACTAATTTATCTGATCACATGCCCGTGCAACTTGCGATACGTAGGCATGACTATGCGCAAAGTGAAAACCAAAATACTTGAACAAAAAAGCACAATGCGCCGCAAGAAAAAATCCACCAAAATGACTAATCACTTCATAGATCTGAACCACTCTGAACATGACATACAATGGACAGTTCTTGAAAAACCCTGGATTCAAACACATATTACAGATCTTTCGAAATTCCTGTTAAACTGTGAACAACGCTGGGTGTATAGGCTCCATACTGACACCACTGGATTAAATGACGATATTCCCTGGCTTCTGTTATAATTTACATTACATAAGGGAATAGAATGACGTATGTAGCTCCTCAATATGGCATTAACCTAGGGCTGGTTTCTCTACAGACATACACACTATATACACAGTGGCAACATATCAGCCTCCATTAATTCTGTATCTATCTTTGGTTAATATCTGTTAAGAATATCAGATGTAAAATGCAAACCAAGGCTCTTATCTAACATACGTAGCTCCTCAATATGGCATTAACCTAGGGTTGGTTTCTCTACAGACATGCACACTATATACACAGTGGCAACATATCAGCCTCCATTAATTCTGTATCTATCTTTGGTTAATATCTGTTAAGAATATCAGATGTAAAATGCAAACCAAGGCTCTTCTCTAACATACGTAGCTCCTCAATATGGCATTAACCTAGGGTTGGTTTCTCTACAGACATACACACTATATACACAGTGGCAACATATCAGCCTCCATTAATTCTGTATCTATCTTTGGTTAATATCTGTTAAGAATATCTGATGTAAAATGCAAACTAAGGCTCTTCTCTAACATACGTAGCTCCTCAATATGGCATTAACCTAGGGTTGGTTTCTCTACAGACATGCACCCTATATACACAGTGGCAACATAGCAGCCTCCATTTATTTATTTATTTATTTATAACGTTTTATATAGCGCGAACTTGATCCCGAAGGATATCAGAGCGCTTTACAATTATAGGGAAAGATAACAAATCAAAAAATTAGTCAAACATGGGGAGTATAATAGGCATTGAATCAAATAGTGCACATCCTCTTTTTACTAATTCTGTATCTATCTTTGGTTAATATCTGTTAAGAATATCAGATGTAAAATGCAAACCAAGGCTCTTCTCTAACATACGTAGCTCCTCAATATGGCATTAACCTAGGGTTGGTTTCTCTACAGACATGCACACTATATACACAGTGGCAACATAGCAGCCTCCATTAATTCTGTATCTATCTTTGGTTAATATCTGTTAAGAATATCAGATGTAATATGCAAACCAAGGCTCTTCTCTCTGAACTAGGTTAAGCGCTACTTTTTAGATCGCTGCTATATGAATTTGAGCCACCATGTAACATATAGAGGTATGCCCTATGCCTCACGAATACACTCTCCACCTTATGTTATAAGAAACACTACTTTGTGCAGAAGTTCTTACCATGTATATATATTGTCGTACTGCAATCATAAATGCAACATTTGGATATTTTCCATATGTTGTATTGCATATAATAATAACGCATTACCTTTGTGCACTCCGTGGCGTCTTAGTACTATCTGGTATTGCCATAACCTGACGATTTGATCTATGGCGAAGTATCCATCAATATCTGTATTACACATATTGCAGACACTGCCAGCGAGTTGCGTTAGATATACGCATGTACTGTGAACTAGAGGCTTAGAGTTGACATGCACGTTCAAATTAACAGCATTATACAGGCACTATCGTCGGCCATCAATGGGTCTTTATCCAGGTGCAGCGCATTAGCAATGAATTTGTTCACTATAAAGGTAGACTGCGCCGTCCGTTCGGTACCTCCAGTCGCAGCTTATGTACCGTGACGGGGTACCAACGGATAGGTGAGTTTGCTGAATGGGCTGTGTCTTATTCTTCAACATCGCTGCACGTAGAGTCATATTTTAGAGGTTATCAATTCCTTGACTTTCTGCCTAAAACCTTGTAAAATTGTGTGCATTTCTTGAACTCTTAAACGATCGATGGAGACTTGAGTGCATTATTCTTTCTAACTGACCGTACTTTTACACTCGCTTTTTATCAAATCAGGTTCCAACATTGGAGACTTTAAGATCGTCTTTCCGAATGTATATAATATTGTTTATAATAAGTTTGGCATAAATACATCTTAATTAGACCTGTATTTGATCGTAATACGGATTCTATAAGAACCATTTTGAATACTTAAGACCCTTGTTTTCTACAGTGCATGGTTTACAATGGCATAGTAAGCACAGCCATTTATAGACGTTTGACTTCTTACTGGAATCGTTTTCTGTTTCATCCCTGGAGCTGTGGATGTTTTACCTATGTTTTTAAATACATTTGTGTCAGTATGACAACTAAGATACATGACATAGAATTATATTTTGGTTTTTTAGAGCGGCCCCCTTCCCTGAGCTGCCGCCAGGTTGAGGTGAGGGTATATATCCAAACAATTGGGTGAGTGTTTCCGCCTATCACTAAGAGTGGTACATAGGATATGATTTAAATCCTTAAAAAAGTTGATTTGTGTCCCTGTTATATAGAGTTCGTTTTGACCTGATATATGCATGTCTTTGCTTATATCCCTATAGGTATATCCAGTATTACTGAAGAATACACTGGATCACTGGTCTAGTATCCTTAAATTTATGTTTTTGCACATTTGTGTTTTTTTCACTTTGAGCAGCAGCTTTCTAGTTTCCTTATGGTCCTGATGAAAACTTGGATACTTAATTAGATCACTGGGGCTGAAACATGTTGCCCGTGTGTCATAATCCAGCAGTCTATTTCCATACTACTGTTTGTACTGCTTTTTAACTCTGCCAGTGATAGCAAGCGAATAAAGTGGAAACATTTTTGCTTTTGCTAGGTAGTTTTAAATCACTTTGTCTCTTGTTTTGCGCTGCAATTTTTTTTCTTCACTAAATCCTAATCACCACGGGACTTTAGGATCCCGAGCAGCTTCTACATGAAAACATCCCTGAGCTCCTTCCTCACAGTGAGGAAATTGTAGCCCTCAGTGGAACTAGGTTTTTTTCCACTGGGAGAAGATACCCAAATGATGAAGCATGTCACCTATAGTGAGTGAGGGTATTCGTCCTTAAAGGGATTTCTCCCCTAGTGAAGAGTTGACATCTAAACGTAAGGGATCACACATCAGTATTACAGACCAGAGGATTTGTAGTATTATAAATGGTATACAGTACAACCATTTATTTTTTAAAGTAAAATCTGTATTTCTGACTTTTTCACTAGTGCGCATTTGGGCCTCTCATGTATGGCTGGAGTGGGCTGAGCCATGTGATATTCACGCATGGGCACTGAAAGTTAATCCGGAATGATGAAACAAAGGTTGGGAAGAGGACATGGTCGCAGAATGCCCGAGCCTGACAACAGAGAGCATAACGTTCAATTGAATGGACCTGTTTGAACAAATGTTGCAAATAAAACATGAATGCGGGTGGGAAATAAAGATTATGAATAAAAATTAAGGGGATGGGTTTGTGAACAATAGTTTAACTGAATTTAATAACATGTAAGCATGGTGTGATGATCATTCCCTTTGCCTGACCAATCAGATTTAGTATTTTTACGATATTGAAACATTAATGGGTGGAACATGTAGAACGAAATGGTATAATGGAGATAGCTTTAGTTAGTTAGTTTGGGAGACGTCGATGCTGAGATGCTGCGAGCCGTGGGTGCTGTTGGAGTAGCAAGAGATGCTGATGCTGGGAGAGATGCTGTGAGATGCTGATGAAGAACCAAATCCAGCACCTACTATCCTGTATTAATTAGGATTAGACAGAAGATCACTGAAGAATCTTGAGGAGGAAGAGAGTGCGATGCAGTTGTCGGTATTCTAGAGAGGTCATCTATCCTGTCCTGAAGTCTTTTTCGCCTGCGCTATCCTGGGGGACCCTTACCAGCCATTTGGCCAGGGGGGTTGGTCTTAGGATTAGACAGAAGATCACTGAAGAATCTTGAGGAGGAAGAGAGTGTCAGAGAGTGGGGCGATGCAGTTGTCGGTATTCTAGAGAGGTCATCTATCCTGTCCTGAAGTCTTTTTCGCCTGCGCTATCCTGGGGGACCCTTACCAGCCATTTGGCCAGGGGGGTTGGTCTTCACATCATTCTTGGTAAATATACGTTTGTGCTATTTGCAGATGTTCTTTTCTCTCTGTCCTCTCCCTATCTGAGCATTGATCATTGCATGAATCCAAAGTATATGTTCGATGATTTAAATTTATTTTCTCTCCTATGAATGACGTTGACTGCACGGTGTATTTGAGATGGTTCACATGCATTTTAAAATTTAGATAAAGATTTAAAACTTTCCAGAGTCTGTGGTTATTTACATTAAGTAAAGAATAAGTTAACTTATGTCATTTCACCATCAACTAGTTCAACTAATGGTCCATCGACCAGAGGAAAAAACGTTTTGATCAGTGAAAGATTAGTCAGGAGTATTGAATAACTAATCTTGAAACCGTGAAAGAAATGTATTAAACTTTGACTCCAGCGATTTACTCAACCAAGTGTGTGAGTGTTTATGGGCCCAGGTGAATATATGGTAGTGGAGTATCTGTTGTTGGTATGCCGCTGAATCACCTGCACCACAAGTAAACATGTGTGCGTCTGTCTATATGTGCTTGTTATATTGGCTCGACTTGCCACTCTGCTGTCCCATGGTTCACAGCTGTCCCTGTCTTCCCTAAATGTTAATAATATGGGTGTAACTGAATATCTGTTGCTGCAATGTTGTCTTATTGTTGTTTCTTTGATAACTTCAAAACTGAATAAACAAATAAAAAAATGTTTTTAGCAGAAAGGCCAGAAGATCTTTTACAGTTTATTCTTTTTAGGTTGAGCCTAGACAGCGCTTGCGCTCTTTTCGAGACAGGTTGTATTATATTTTGTGGGCTTAAAGCCCCCTACTTTTAATTGTCAGCGTCCTTAAAAATTCCTTGCTTGTAAGTGGTAAATCTTGTCTCTTTGTCCCACCTTTTAGTCAATTGTTCACTCCCACAGAGCAGCACCCCTGGACTTGATTTCTTCCACTTGTCCTTGCTCAGGGACTATTTTTAAAATGTTAAACGAGCTCTTCCCACAAGAATGCTGTTTCGTTTGCCTTGCTCAACACGGCATCTGTTTCACGGCCGCCACGCTTTCTGTGCTCTCTGTAGTATTTCATTGCCCAGCTTCGTCATAAGGGCACCTGGTTACATTTCTTCCTATAACTTCGGAGGATTTATTTTTAAATCTTTTACTCACACTCCATACATTCTGTTCCATTTGGGCTCCCTACCACCTCCACCCTCCTCTCCCGCTGTTATTAAACACACTCTCTTTATTTACCACACCCCTCCTGCTGTTCGTTGTGTTATTTTTGGGCTATTTGATACATCATGAACTCCACTCAAAGGTACTAGAGCGCTTTACATGAACACAAGTTACATTATGATTTACCCCGAAACGCAGGATGTTGAGTCTCCTGCCGAGGCTCGAACCCTGTCCACCAGCTTCAAGGTCTGCCGCTCGCTCTAGCCCGTGCATCACACCCTCTACCCTCGAGATCAGCATATAAGAAGTCTGGTACTCCTTCGGAACGCACAATTATAATACATTTCCATTATGCGCTCCAAAGCAGCTCTGGCCATCTTGTTTTCTAATGCTGCTGCCAAATTCAGTTCACTTTTTTGCTGCAGCCTCTGCCTCAGTCTAGACAAACGTTGGAGATTTACATTAAGAATCCAGCCCGCCTCTCCTGGTGACCCGAGCCTAGACTGGGTCAGTAGGTCGTCAAGGCTTCCTACTGATAGAGGTCTACCACCTACAGTAAGATACTAGCAACTATTCTACTGCCTTATGACCTCCTTGAGTATGAGGTGCCTAAGATGAATGCAGCACGAGGTGAGTGTCTCATAGACTTGTTCATTGAGGCCCTCTTTCAGTATGCACTACACTCGGCCCCCCCTCTTCCTGCTAATACTCATCTGTCCCTCAGTGTGCGAGTATGCACTCACTTCACCTGTCTGTCTGTGAATATGCACAGGTCCTCTCTTGTTTGTAAAACTGTATTGGAGCGCTTTACACAAACACAAGTTGCATTACAGAGGGACACAGAGAGATTAAATGATACACCCAGAAATACAGGATGTTGAGCCTCCCGCCGATTCTCAAACCCTGTGAATCAGCTTCAAGTATTTGCATTCCCCATTTCAGCAGCCTCATTGCGCTGCTCAATGTCTAGAGTGCTGGTAATGCATGGTGAGTTGTCTGATTTCTGTGTGGGCAGTCCGGTCCCTTGACTTTCCGCCATAGTTATGATCTTTATCTCATTTGGTCTCTTGGTGTTAGGAGAACCTAGGAGAATTTTATGCATGAGAACCCTGTGTTTCTTAATGATTACTCTCTTTATCTTCTTTGGGACACTGTTAGTTTTTACTCTTAGTCTCAATGTGATCCCTTTCCGTCTCTTCTCAACTAAAAGCAGCTTTGAAAATGCTTTAAGACTGGCCTGAAACAACACTTAGAGGGTCATTAGGATGGCGGGCGGAGCGCCCGCCTCCCATGCGGCAGTCCAGCACCCCATATAATGATGCAACCGCGGCAGTCGCATCTGGCAATTTAAAATTGCGGCGGGTGCTGCAGCCACCAGCACCTGCTGCAATTTCAACTGGCCATGTTTTGCATTTCTTTGCACCACGTGGCAGTCACTGCGCGGTGCCTGCCACTTTGTGCATGGAAATGGAGGGGGGTACCATGGGTAACCCCCCAGTGCACCCTTTCCCCCCCACAGCCAATCACCGCTAGCCTTTCCATGGCGGAATCCCTGCCATGGAAAGGCACCTACAACACTCAAATCCTAATATGGTAGACGGTGCCTGCTAGGCACCGCCACCATATTAGTGGCTCAGCTCTGCCCGGCAGGCAATCTTGACAATTGCCACTGGCAGAAAAGGGGCGGACGGACTTTGCGTCTGCCGCGATACCCACCGCCATCCTAATATGGCCACCGCGATACCCACTGCCATCCTAATCTGGTGGTGGGTATTTCTCAGTACGATGGCGTAACGATTGTTATGCCATTGTAATGAGCCCCTATATGAGCTAATGTAGGGAGCTACTCTGATATTTTTCAGGGAGGTATACAGGGTGATTACCCACCAAAGAAACTGGGTTATATCATTTAATTTATAGTACATTTAAAGATGTTAACCAGTCGGTGGGGTAAGTAGTAGAATGAGACACTGCCTGGGGTACTGTAGAAATCTGTGTGGATTGCATCCTGCAAATCACAGGCTCCGTCTCAACTCAAGTCAGTCTCTCATCCTTTGCAGGCCTGTATAAGTGAATGCTAAGTTGGATGTTCCTAGTTCTGATAAAAAAACTTTTAAAACTCTAGGCAATCTAGGATGAACACAGTCCATTCTATACTACTACATATTTTGACATTTTCACAATATATGGGAGTGGTAGTGGCTTGTTTTAGAACTCCTGCCAGTACTTTGCACCATCCCTGCCACCTTCTGTGATCTTGCTGCCTCTTCCTGAGGCTCATCTCGTGGCAAGGCTCGGGGGTAGCAGGATGTGCTTTGCAAAATGATTTAAACTGTGCTCTTTAATTGATACACTTCCTATTTTGCGTATCAAGCAAGCATTTCTCCCTGAATCAGACTTAGTAGCAAGACCTAGTTTTCGTAATTGTATAGCTTTTCAGTCCCTGGTGGCACACCACCCAGGATAATGTGCTAAATGGCTAAACATATATTTATTTATTTACTGCAGTTCTGTATATAGCAACCTCGACCCAAATGTATTGGAACGCTTTATATGAGCACTAGTTACATTACAGGAGGACTCATTCATTTTCGGTAGGCACAGGTAGATAAAATGATTTGCCCAGAATCACAAAATGTTGACTCAATGCCAAGACTCAAACCTGGTTCCCCAGCTCCAAAGTCGGCAGCTCTGGCTGTTAAGTCCCGAAGGCGAGGCCCATGCTTGTTTTTAGTGTGTTGTGCCTCTGCCACCCAAACCCCAAGTATCATGCAGGACAGCAAAGTGAGGCTGATGGGGAAACAGAGAGCATGACAGCATAGAGTGCAAGCAGAAAAAACAGCAGCCGGGTTATGGCATGCCCTGTCCCTGCCAGCCAAGCGCCCAAGCCCAGAACTTTGTATCTTACGTTGAAACTGCGCTGAGTGCACTTGGAGGAGCAGCAGCACAGTGACTTAAATTAATGGGAGTGTTGACGGTCCACATAAGCAGAAGCCTTGGGGCCCCCGGGAAAGGCCCACAACATTAATTTCCTTTAAATAAACTGGGACAAGTGACTGACTCTGAGACCGGAGCAGTGTCAGGGCAGTAGTACCCTGCAGAACTTCTCGTCTTCCGGCCCGAGCAGATACTGCATGGGCGTGGCCCACTGGAGGAAGCGGACAGACGTTTGTAGGTAAAAAGGAAGAGGGTGTGGTTCGATATACAGTTAGTTGCCACCAGGACGAATAAAGTAAAGTTTGTGAAATCACTCCTGAGTTGTTAATTGCTCTGAAGACTGTGGAAACACAACATCTGGCGACAAGGGATGACAGTGCCTCAACCAGGGCCCGTCATCTGTGAACCGGCCCGATCCGGCCACCAGAACTCTCAGCCAGCAGCTCTGAGAACCGCTGGCCTAAAGTGTTCGAGCGGGAGAGTGTATGTGCACCTAGTGCATGCATGCCCACTACCTCATGCATGCTCTGAGCAGCCTGGCGTGATGCTGCGACTGCCCCAGAAGAGTCAGTGTTCTCCCAGCTGGTAGTGACTCTCAGGGGGGGCAACTAGACCCGAACTTCGGGGGTGGGGCTATGACTCCCAACCAGGGCCGGCTTGACCACTGATGGTGGCTGTTGACGACAGGTTTTTTCGGCACTTTCCTCCACCATATTCTCCTTCCCCATGAATTCCCTCACTACCACTCTCCAATATTGCACCTCATCTCTCCATAGTCTCTCTTTGACATACATTTCTTTTTCTTATAGTGCTACTCACAGTTCACTCACATTCAATTCTGGGATCTGCATGGCACACATTCTTTGCTGCAGGCACATTAATCCTCCATGCTACTTTAGGATGAGTCAAAACTGCAACTAGACAAAATTCTGAACTCTCACTAGTAGTAACAATTATGTTATGTTATGTTATGTTATTATTTGGTAAAGTGCAAACAGCTGCCCCAGCAAAGAGGCGTCCCGGCGCTAAGAACCACGGAGACTCCACGGAGGACAGAAGGAAAACGGCTGGGAGGCCTAAGGGGAAGGGAATAGGTAGGTTTTAGCAGCTTTCCGGAAGGCGGACAGATTTTACAATGAGCGAATGTCCACTGGTAGGGTGTTCCACAGTTTGGCTCCCAACACCCTGAACGAACGTCCACCGGTGCGGGCTAGCTTTGTACGGGGGACCGTTATCAGATGCTGGCCTAAAGAGCGCAAGTTGCGCTGTGGCACATAAGGTGTAAGGAGTGGCCGGAGAAGTTCTGGGCGTCCAGTTTTAAGGTTTTAAAGATCATAGTGAGAGCTTTAAACTGGATTCGGGATTCGATGGGTAGCCAGTGTAGCCTTCGAATTGTGGCTTTGGCTGAACATCTGCGGGGAAGGCCGACCAAGGTTCTTGCCGCGGTATTCTGCACGCGTTGCAGTCGTGCTATCTCCGCTTGGTTGGCCTCCAGAAGTAAGACATTGGCGTAGTCCAAGCGGGAGAGAATAGTGGCTTGGACAAATATTTGGCGAACCTTGGAGTCAAAGAAGCCGAGTATAGGGTTGAGGCTCCTTAACAGGCCCACACAGGTGGCCGCTACCTTTTTTGTATGGGTCTGGAAGTTTAGTGAGGAGTCCATCCAGACGCCAAGGTTTTTGACCAGGGATTTAGGGGGTGGAATGGTGCCCAGCGACGAAGGTACCAGTGCTGGTTCCAGTGGCTAGTATTCTTTCCAAGGAGCAGCACCTCCGTCTTTCCTGCATTCAGCTGCAGGCAGTTGTCTGTCATCCACTGGGCCACAGCAGCCAGGCCATCTCTGAACCTTGTGGCAGAGGTAGAGGGACCTTCGGTGAGAGTGATGGCTAGCTGCGTGTCATCGGCGTATGACACCAGCGTGAGGTCCCATTCTCTGGCTACTACGGCAAGTGGTTGCAAATATAGGTTGAAAAGGGATGGGCTGAGTGCAGAGCCCTGAGGAACTCCCTGTCCGATGGAATGGGACTGGGAGAGGAATGGAGGAGCTGAAACCCGGAAAGTTCTGTCTTTCAGGAAGAAGCGGAACCATTCCAAGGCAAAGCCTGAGATTCCCACAGTAGCCAGACGATTTAACAGAATGTTATGAGATACCGTGTCAAAGGCAGCGCTGAGGACCAATAGGATCAGCGCAGCACTTTGACCGGCATCAAGTATCGTCCGGAGATGTTCCGACGTGGCTAGGAGGGCAGACTCAGTGCTGTGGCCCGGCCTAAACCCGTTTTGGGATGGGTCTAAGATGTTATTTTGATCCATGTGTTTAGGTAAAATGATGTTCACATGGGCCATCACCAGAGTTATCTTTTTTTTTATTATTGGTGTTTGAAAACTACCTGATTCGCAAGGAAGTTCATATGCTTTCAAACCAAATATTATTTTTAAACCAAAGTCAGTGCCAGGTGTGGCTGCACCAGTTGCACCTCCCTAAAGCCAGTCCTTCTCCAGCAATGGGGAGGACAAGCATTTCCAGAAATGGGGTGAGAGCTAACCTCATACCCATTGTAAGAGGAAAAATATCTATATAAGTGGTGGGGTGTGATACTACCCCTAAATTCCAGCAAGCAAATCAAGTTAGCAGATTTCTTGTAGATGATTTAAGGGAAAGTAGACTTCTCCCCTGAGAATTTTTTTGAAACTCTTGTGTTCAGATTTGCTAAATCTCCATAGACCCTTACGGGCATTCATGAAATATTCCAATACTGGCCTTTCCCAGGAGTAGAACTCGTTGTTATTTTCAAATGTCTTAATTCAGATATTACTTCCACTATACCAAGGTCTTCAATTTTTCATGGGTGAGTCCCTTATGCCAAGGAGTACATTCAGTATGACAGTGCAACCATGGATACTTCAGCCACAGCTATGGGTAACTCTACAAATTGCCTCTGGTATACAAGTGTCAGAATTTTTCTACTGACACCCCCTATAAAATGAGTACAGGAAATCTTATGACAAGAGTTACCTCAAATATCAGTTCCAACATTTTTTATATGGATCCACCCTATATGCTAAGAATTATGTGCATCATGTAGGGCTTTCAGCCAGGTGTGGTGGTGTGTGTACTGTGTACTGTCCCTGGGTATGACTGGGCTACTGGCTTTCTCAGACAGTTTGAGTCCCCACAGCCAATGCTGGTGTCTTAGTAGAAGCATGTCAGGGCCTGCAATTTGCCATAGGTAACACCTCCCATCCATATTCTATTAGTGCCCTTGTTCATAAGGCAAGAAAAACCTCCAGACCAGCAACACACGTGCATGTATAACACACATGCACTGACACACGCACATTCTCTCTCACATACATTCTCACTATATCTTTTGCACGCTTTCCTTCATTTGTACTCTGTCACACTCACACAGACACATACCACTAACACTTCCATTAGTCAATCTGCTTTTATTTTGTTAGAAAAGCTTTCCCTGCTGCTTCTGTTATACCAAATGCAAAAACGACAGTTGATGGACAGAATGCAGAACAATGTCATACATTCACCTCAGTACAGAAATCTGGGCATAAATCCATCGTTTTTTGCACTCCACACCACCCCAGTTCAGACATAGCTATATGCAAATCAGCCTTGACCCTGTGCCTCATGGGAACAGTCCAGCCCGAACTGCCAAGCCATGTCTTTCCTGGACTGGAATCAAGCATCCTAGGACCGGTTTCTGGCTTTCGGCCATCTTTAGCCAGGATAGCTTGACTCCAGTGGTGTGGAGAGCATGGGACTCATGTCTGAGCATACCCATTCCACTCGGGGTGACAAATGCAAAAACAACAGTTGATGGACAGAATGCAGAACAATGTCATACATTCACCCCAGTACAGCGATCTGGGCCTAAATCCATAGTTTTTTTGCACTCCACACCACCCCAGTTCAGACATGGCCATATGCAAATTAGCCCTGACCCTTGCCTTTTAGTGAAGCTCAATAAAAACATATTCTTTATACGCTATATACTGCCTTGTCAATGTTTGTTACAAGTATGATGTGAATGAAAAGTACACTTCCTTAAAATAGCTGTACACTGCTTATATTTGGTTTCACAATTGGAGCAAGCAGTTACAGTACTGGAAATTAACTAGCCCATGTTCTAACATGTAATGTCAAAGCATCCAACTAATCTTATGAAATGCTTGACTTCTTCGGCAACCATAGACTTTCATCCAGTAACACTTAACATTTTAGAGACCCAACTTACTTTATAAAAAAAATAAAAAACCACAAGCCTCGGAATGAAGCATTGTGGTGAATGAAAAGCCAGGAATAGCTGAAGGTGTCACACGATCCTCAATCCATCACCATTCCCCAAAGCCTCAGCACTAGTTTCCCTCTTTGCGCCATCCCACATTTTCAATCCACTCTCCCCTCCTGCTCCAGCTCCGTTGCTAAGATGGAATTAAGTAGTCATCTAGAATTACAGAAAGAGTATATTCATGAGAGTTGTGATATTGTTATATGCGCTGAGTAAGAGGTGTGCTCATGGAAGTGCTGAGTGATGGTGAAAAGTGTGAGTAAATGCTGCAATGAGTGGTGCAAGTGTAGGGTGAAAAATGTGCAAATGTGAGTGTCAGGTGAGCTGCATGAATGTAATGTGAAAGGAGGGCTCTTGTGGGTGTCGGGTGAGAGGAATGCGTGCAAATTGAGAGGAGTGATTGCAGGGTGGTGTGAGCAGTGTAAATGCAGGGTGAGTGGTGTGCCTGTATGTGGTGCAGGGTAAGCGGTGAGAGTGAAGGGTGATCTGTGAGAGCGACTGGTGAGTGCCTGGTGAGAGGAGGAAGTGCAGGGTGAGTGGTTTGACTCCAGAGTGAATGATGTGCTTGTTTGTGTGGTGCGAGCGTAGGGTGAGTGCTGTGCCCATGTAAGTGAAGGGTGAACTGTTAGTGCACAGTAAGCGACATGACAGTATGAGAGTAGGGTGAGAGGAGTGACTGCTAGGTGAGTGCTGTGACATAGTGTAGGACAGTAGGATCTGCTGTTATGGTTACCGCCACTTTTTACCTAGTGCTAAGCTGTTTTTGACTAGTCTTACAGGGATCCTGCTAATCAGGACAAAAGTCTCTCTGCTTTCTCCCTTAAATTGTTATTTTCAGTACTTGGGAACATCCCAGATTGGATACAGAGGCACCCCTTTCTGTCCCTAGTATATGGCACTAAGGTACCCAGGGCATAGGTACCCCTGAGGTCCTCCATGGGCTGAAGCATGTATTATGCCACCCATGGGAAACCATCATTTAAACTGTAACTACAGGCCTACCTTGCAGCCTGTGTAAGGTGGTGCTAGTACCATGTATGAAAGATAAAGGTTTCCTATATCTAGGGTCACTGCATTTAAAACCTTTAAGTCACACCTATGGCAGTCATTTGTAATCCTGAAGGCAAAGTGCTTACTTCTAAGTGTGAGGGTGCCCCTGCATGAGCAGGACACCCATACAGCCTACGGAGCCAATTCTCCCGGGTTGTAAGTGAAGCAGCCATATACTATATAGAGGGGCACTGCGTAAATACGCAATGACCATCTTGAAACTGGCTGCAACAAATCCTATCATGTTTGGTATCATACATGTTGGAATCATACCCCCACACCATAAACAGTGTGGAGGTTTGATTTCAAGCACTGGTACAAGCCTCATTTAGGCTCTCAGTGCTCCCGGTGCCAGTCTTCTAGAACGAGACAGCACAATATGGCTGCTGCCGACCAGAGACACGATTCTGCCCTCCTGCTGCTGAGCCAAGTTCGAGCAGGAGAAGGAAGAACAATAGGTATCCTGTAACAGGGAGGTGTGACCACCTTCCACACAGGATTTAGTGTATTGGGGTCGGGTGGGTGCGCCTGCCAGCACCACTCAGTCTGAATGAGGGGCACGTTTGGTGCCTCCTTGTTTAGTCCAGTTCAAACCAGCTCTGGGAGCCATTGGGTTGTGCTCTGGCGCGAAACTGGACAAAGGACATGGGAGTATCCTCCCCACTGTCCAGTATCTCCCCTGGGAGGGAACCCTGAATCGTCCCAACCCTTTCCCTAGGGTACTTAAGGGCTTACCTGGGTTCAGGTCCCTAGATTCGTCTTGGGACACAATTCAATTCAGACACCACTTCAACTTCCATCGTCTGGGCACTTTGGACTTCACTGGAATTCGTTTGGGCTCGACTTCGTCTCCTTTTCAGTCTGCTGCCTCGTCTGTGCCAGTGCACCATACAAGAACCTTACAAGGTCTGTGGGAATCAAAGACACCTGAATGAATCTCCTTTGGAGTGAAGGAGTCACTTCCCTGCATCTGCAAGCACCACAGTGAAGCTGGCCGGTCTGCTGATCCTGAGCTCCCACGGACTCCGAAAGGCTCAGCAACACATGTGGTGGTTGTCTACACCTCTTGAGGCCTACCCTGCCCTCTCACCAGGTTTGAGGCCAGTATCCCTTGTAGGAGCTGCAGGAACTGAACCCCTGTGCTACCCGTCGACTTGTCGTTTCAAAGGCTTGTTGGCTTCTTTCCACCAAGATCTTCGGGCTCAAAGTAGCCCCAACCTTGAATAATAATAATAATAATAAAACCATTTTTAAAGCGCCTGGTTACACCTATGACGGTGTGTCCCCGCGCTGAAATGCTACTACTCCCAGATGAAGCAGAATGTACCAGGATACTATTTACTTGGGAAAAAGATACGTTTTTAAATATTGTCTGAATCTTGTTTCGGAGGGCTCCATCCGAAGGTTCAAGGGGAGGCTATTCCAGTGTTTGCTAGCCAAGAAACGGAAGAAACTACCTCCCATTCTGGTCTTGTGAACACGGGGAAGTTGGAATAACATCACTCCGGCGGATCTGAGATTTCGAGTGGGCGATGGATGGTGAGGAGTCTTTGCAGATAGTTTGGGCCTTTTCCCTGGGCAATACGATGAGCCATACATAGTGCCTTAAATTTGATGCGCTCCACAATAGGGAGCCAATGAAGTTTACGCAATGCCGTCTTACCGGATGCCCTGCGTGGAAGGTTAAGTACCAGGCGGGCAGCGGCATTTTGGACACACTGTAGTTGTTGAATGCCTTTTTTACTCAGGCCTAGGAGAAGGGCATTGCCATAATCCAGATGTGGCGTGACTAGGGCGTGGATACGTTTCTTCCTGGCACCAAAGGGGAGCAGATCGAGAACTTTGCGGAGAGTTTTCAGTATTCCAAAGCATTTTCCAGTGATTTTATTAATCTGTTGCTTGAAGGAAAGCTCCGCATCGATCATAATTCCCAAATTTCTAACAACCTCTGCTGAGCGGGGGATTGGCCCTAATTCCGTCGGCCACCAGTCCTGCGACCAGGTGGAGGGGGACTTACCGACCACCAACAACTCGGTTTTATCGCCATTTAGGCGAAGGCAGTTGCTGTTCATCCATCCTGCCACAGCCCGCATGCAGTTGGAAAAGTTAATGGCTTCCTCAGGCTGGTTGTTGGCAAGTTGAATTATTAATTGGGTATCGTCAGTGTATGTGACGATATCCACACCATAGGATTCCACGATATGTGCCAAAGGCTCCATATAAATATTGAACAGCGTGGGGCTCAAACTTGAGCCTTGTGGAACCCCATGCCTCAACTTACGAGGAGAAGATTTATAAGGAGGGCAATGCACCTGAAAACTCCTGTTTTCCAGAAAAGATTTTATCCACTCCAGGGCTGGACCCTCTATTCCGATGTCGCAGAGGCGCGACAGCAGCGTTGAGTGCAGCACGGTGTCAAATGCTGCACTAAGGTCTAATAACACCAACGCTGCTGTCTGCCCTCCATCAACAAGTTGTCTCAGGCGTTCTATGGAAAAGAGGACCGCGGATTCAGTTGAATATCCTGCTCTGAATCCTGACTGGGTTGAGTGGAGGCAGGAGTTCTCTTCAATAAATTTCATAAGTTGCTTGTTCACAACCTTCTCCACAACTTTCCCACAAAAGGGGAGGAGGGATATAGGACGGAGGTTTTGCAGTTGGGAGATATGAATGTTCGCTTTCTTTTTCAGGGGTATAACCTGTGCGGTTTTCCAAGCCTCCAGCACATGGCACTCCTGAAAAGAGAGAGCAATAAGCTGTTCAATCTGCTCGATCATGCCATCAAGAACTCCTGTACATCGATTAGGGGAGATTACATCCAGAGGGGATCCAGAATGAATTCCTCTCATAATGGAAAGCAGATCTGATCTCTTAGGGACTGAGAAGCTTGTTAACTGGAGCTTGGTAGCGGGAGCATTTCTCACTATTGAGTGATAGTCATGTGGGCTGTCTGTGAAAGTGGCATGTATTAAGTCTACTTTTTTCACAAAAAAGTCCGCAATCTCATCACATAGCTCATTAGAGTATGTGTCTTGAGCCTCAAGTCTGGTGGGAACCGTGAGCTCTTTATATATTGAAAAAAGTTCCTTGAGCATCTCCAGTGACTAGAATCTTTGTCCACACCGCATTGTGGCCTGCATCTTTTTCTGAGCTGCTAAAGGTCCTCTTGTGACTACAGTACCTACAGCCTGTGGGTCCTGTTGAGGGTCACCTTTGTTTATTTTGGGCTCCCTCGATTGCTCAGGCATGCCCTGACTCCCCTGCTTGTGGTGAGTCCCCTGGAGCTTGCTGGTCCCGACATTTCACCTTCTTTGACCTCCACGTTGTTTGCAGTACGTTGTTGGTGCTTCCGACTTACACCGACTCCTCAACTATCGATATCCAACGTGGGACAGCTCATGCACGGCACCTGGTCTTCCTCAGCATCCCCTGGTCCTCACAGCTGTAGAGTCATGGTCACCGTCAACCTTTCCTGCAACACCTGACATCGGTGGGCATTCGTCCTCCAGGTCTCCGGGTCACTCCTGAGTGACATAGACTCTGTCCCCTCTCCTTGCAGGTACCTCTCAACAAGAAACCTCCTTCGGATTGTAAAAAAAAGGGTTCCAAAGACAACCAGTAACCAAAGACCCTTTTTATGTTGCCCGGCGGTATCGCCTCTATGACCCACCAATGTTAACCAATGAAGAAGCAGGCGCTGGAGACGGGAAGGCAGGAAACGAGGATTTTATTCTCTCCGGAGGAGAACACATCAATTCAGACAGCAAGTATCGTCACGAGGTGCTCTAACCACATCTCTGAGGCCTGGCCTCTTATACTAGGGTTTTATGACCTTTATTGCACATAACACATTCTCGCAACACTTTAGTATTTGAAAGAACATCCTCGGAATCTCCCCTTCAGGCCCGTTCCCACATACATTTACAGTTGGATTCCCCACCCCGGTCACAACAGGTGATGGTTGTCGCACAGCAGGGCATTCCGCCGATTCACGGAATGCATGGGGTTTATCGGATCTCATAGGGTGGGGGCTTTGATCGGCTCGAGGGTCTTTTGATGGGGAGGGGAAGCTTCCTACTGTACGGGGTAATAAACAGTATCCGCAAGGCCAGGTGGCGGCCTGGGAACAAGGAAGACAAACGGGGATACAGGAAAAGGGGGTTTGTATCAAAAGGATCTGAGGCCATGAAAGGAATGAGGGGAGGTGTCGCGCTGGGAACAGGATGGGATTCTGTGGTGAAGCTGCGCTGAAGTGGGGTTTATGACCCAGGGCATGAGAGAGCGGGGGTTGTCAGTGTGCGGGGGGATGCTTGCGAGGTTAAGAGAGAGAGAGAGACGCGCTGGCTATCAGCGAGGGGCAGGGAGGCCATGGTGCTCAAAATGGCTGCCGCTTACGCGCACGAATGGGCTCGAAAAGGGGGCAAGATGGCGCAGATAATGTTCACCAAGCTTGTACTAATTTTTCACAGTCCTCCCTTTAACATTTCCAAGACATCTTGCTGGCCTATTTCCTATCTATACCTATTGCAGCGGTCATAAGTAAGGGAGAGGGGACTTAGGCAAAGGAACTGTGCATATACATCATATTATAAACATCACATTGAAAAATCTCATCATCTAGTAAACGGGTTCATTGTTAAGTTGGTTGTAGGAAAAATCATCGTAATGCAATATCAGACTAGAATTACGTAGTGAGGGCGTTGGGTACAGATCATAGGTACTTATAGTCATTCGAAATAGGAGCTGGTAAGTTATCATATAAGTAAGTCCTTTTTTTCTTTTTTTTTGTACTCGGCGGGAGCATAGTCAGTCCAATGATGATTGGGAGAGAAATGAGATATAATAAAAATAAAAATCAGAGTTCTCAGTGTCTAGGCCGTCTTCTGTTGGCACTGTTGAGCACCTGGATTACCTATCAGCAGAAATGTTCATGTGGATTGAGTCTTTGGAGGTCTGCGGGCAGGGGTACATTTTTTTGTAACGCAGAGCATAGATTTGCAATAAAAATGCGATTGTTCCTGAATTGTGAGATCTGTTTGTTTCTTGAATCTGTGTGGTGAGCATTTCCAGTCGCTTCCATCATCTTCAAGGCGTTCAGCAGCGGGTAGAACCGCATACTTCGTTCATCTATTCTTTAGAGGCGACCCTTGGTGGAGTTCTAGGTCACCGTTCTAAGATTAACATAGTTCGTGGTCTACTTAGTCGGAGCTCCCTCCCTTCTGACGCAGGGAGTACTCTTCTCTGGGTAGCTCAGTAGGATCTGGAGGAACTTGGGAGTTCCGGTGGAAAGGTGCGGGTGTGAACGGTCCTTATGGTAGGTCGGAGGAGGGGGGGATGGAGCAAGGCCAGGTCGGGAACAGATCAGGGGGACGGAGAGTTTGCGACAGGCGGGTCCGTAACCATGTTCAGAGAGCGGGGACTTTTTGGCACACGTTGATCATAGAGCAGGGGCTTCAGGTCAGCCCTTTCCTTAGCTTTGTCTGAAACAGTGCCCCGTCCTGCGTCTCCTTACTGCTGTGGTCTCGCCTCGGCCTCCGTCGCTGATGTTCCACAATCCGCAGTCAGGCCGCGTGCTCCCACATCCGGTCTCTTTCTCCTCCGACAGTGATACCCTTAAATGAGTTTTGAAAAGACAGTCTTTAGAGATATTGCAGAAGAAGGTAATTACATAAATCTATTTCTCTCCCAACACCAAGCAACTGGGGTAAGCACTCGCTACATTGGAGATTCTTGCGGTTAACGTATAAACAATTGATGATGGGTTTGCTGGATTCCTTACAACTTCCTTTTGCTGGCTAATTCTTTGGCGCTTTGATGGTTATTACGTTCATTTGTAATAGGTACGAGGTCTGGTACTCATTTATTGCATACGTCTATTATAGTAGATGTCAGTTCTTCCGGTAGAGACCCATTTCCCTAGTACGAGTTTTGCAAGGCTAGGCTGGCCTTCAGGGCCTTGTATTTTACAAAAAGTGCAACGTGCTATTCACCACAGTCTGATGTGCATCCTTCTGAGGGGTGAACATAGGTTAAACAAGTCTGCATTACATAAAAACATCTTATTTACAACAAGGCTTACTGCAACAAGTTCTTTCGATTTTCGATCTAATTTTCAACTTTGCACACATCTTTCTAACTTTCTATATAAATCCTCGCAACCTGGTTACTACAAAAACTCGGGGGGTGGTTTGCGGTAATTATTGAACTTATCCTCGGGGAAGGAGGGATCTTATGGAAAACAATTAGGGACACAGTGAAATTAGAGCAGGGGGCGTTTTTCAGGCTCTCGTTCAGGGCAGCTGACACCAAACTGGGGGCATTTTGGGATGAGGATGGTCGCATTACCACAGACATATTTTATCATAGAAGCCACTGACAAATGGTTCCCTGGCTGTGGGTCAAATTTAGGGAAACTCAGTCGTCTTACCTGTCCCTTTCCTTTTGGCCAATTTAAATTTCATCCATATTTAGCAGAAAAGGAGAGGTAGTAACGTGGTACCGATACAATTTTACTTTGGACAAATTTGTGCAAATACTTATGGTATTTGGGGCCAATCAGGAGGTGCACCAGGTTCGTCAATTAGGTGCCAGTCGCTAGGAAGAGGGAAAGTGTGGAGGGGTGAAAGAGTGAGAGAGAGAGAGAGAGAGAGAGAAAGAGAGAAAGAGAGAGAGAGAGAGAGAGAGAGAGAGAGAGAGAGAGAGAGAGAGACAATAGGCCAAACAGTACACATGGGACATGGAGAATGACCGTGTATTGTTTGGGCTATTCAGTGCGTTACCCAACGTTAGACGTTTCAGGTCTATGTTAGGATGTAGAGAGCATGCAGTTTTGGGACAGAAGAGCATTAGATCTGGTATAAAAAGGTCGTGCATTGGGTAGGGCGTCCTTTTTGTGTCGTCTTGTAGCGGTAGTCCGTTTTCATGCATCGGGCGTGACGTGGCTCCAGATTCCTTACGGTACCCTAATCGGGACCCCAATGTAATCTGCAGAGGGAAAAAGGAGGGAAAAAGGGGGAGATGGGGGAACAACGTTCGAACACATCAAATGTACGGGCACGAAAAGTCCTTTACTTACTGCATACTCGTACTCATCTCTTCGGGATATAATCCTTAGGGTCTTTGTCTCTGCAGTCAAGGGGGGCGGGCAATGTGATAGGTGGTTCATGGGGGGTTCGAGGATGGCATGAAGGATCGTGTGTAGGGAGACGCTAAAAAAGGAATCAGAGGTGCCTAGCGTGAGGTACCCGGTTTTGTAGATGTATCTGGCCATCGGGATCCTTAAATCATTCCCAAAGCTGTGAGGTCCTAAGGCATATCAGTTCTTCATTCAACCCGGTACCTCAGTACCTTCGACCACCATATCTTTATAACATTTCATCAATCACGCCGCTTTACTTTACCCATTCTCAGACGTCGGGGTCCTTCTTCATATGTCAGTCCCTGAGCTTAGTCGCATATTTTGGAGGCAACGTATCATACCTGGGATCCGATCATCAATCCGGGGCCGGACAATCATTTCTCGGATAACCTTAAAAAAAGAGCAGAACGGTTGTGCGCAGAAAAACCCTCCCACCGATACCCACATTTACAAAAGTATGCGATGCCTATTCATAGTTTTTAAGACTTTTATTTGTATAATCATTCAGTACGTAAAATGTGAGAGCACAATCATAATTTGGCCTGATATGTCGTCGATGGAGGCACATACAGTAGGGGGTTATTTTATAACACAAGAACATGTAAAAAGGCCTAATTTATTATTTGCAAGTAACTAAAAATATTTCATTGCGTGACGAGGGAATCAGGGGCAATTTAGTTCGTAAATGGAAACACAGTCAAGCTCATAGGAATCGTATTTCCTAGATGTAAACCGTGGGTGTGCATCATAGGCGACGTCATGTACCAGTTACAATAAATATCAAAAATAAATCGTTCATTGAAATCAACATTTTTACGGAACCCCTCTCAAACGTTCGCCAAGTGAACCCTCCTCCCTTTCCCCTCGAGTGCACAATGGTTCGTATATATATCTTAGTACATCAAGTTTCATTAGTTAAGGAACACCACGAGGCGTCCGTTAGTTTCCATTGATACCGGCGCCATTTTGGGCGAGGCCGGCTTAGTCCGGAAGTAGCACCAGAGGAAAAATATCCTCGACGATTGGCGGTTGGACCAGGGTCCCTTTCGGCAGTTCAAAAGAAAACTGTGCTAACAGAGGGGCTGGTGGTGTGGACCGTCAATCAAGAGAGGGAGGGGGTAGAGTCTTTCTTACCGGGTCACGTTGATGCTCAGCCGGAACTTACTCGAGTTCGTTAGCCCATAATGTTCCTGGGTGGTTCAGACGGAAGCTGATGCAGACACGAGAGCACCGCCATCTTGTTGCTGTGCCGTGGTTATTTCATTAGTGATCAATGCAGCTGTTCCCCTCCGGAAGCCTGAAGGGGCTGAGGGCTCTTGGGACTTTGGTAGAATCTTCAAAGTCGAGGGGATGTTTGTCGATGGTGGGGGCTTGCGCCCAGGTGGGCAAGTGCCCGAGTTGCAATTTCGGACAAAGTTACTCCAGCGGCCTAGATCCGCCTTTCGAGGGCCCAGACGCCATTTTGAGACCCTGTGGCAGCCACCTTTGTCGTATCCATCGGGAGTGGAAGAAATTTCTTGTGATGGCGAAGGACAGAGCATCATGCTGCTGGAGCAGGACATTTTGGTTCGGGGCGCCAGGGTGCAGCAATGGAGCCTTCGTCTGGGGAGGTGAGAGAGGCTCGTCCGTGCCGCCTTCCTCTCCCGGCGCATCCTACGCCGCCCCTTGGAATCAGGGGCGCACATGATGACCACCCTACACCCCTGATTCCGACTCTTGGGGGACCACTGTACATCCGGTGCTCCGTAATATGCCCGTCGGACATTGTGTGTCCTGTGCTATGGAAGTATACCAGACGGGCATTGCATGTCCTGTTCTGCGGAAATATACCAGGCCGTCGCCCGGCTGGAGGACATCGGCGCTGGACCAGGGCAGGGAAGCCTCCTATCTGTGGAGGTGGAAGAGGCTCGTCCGCGTCGCCTCTTCCTCCCTGCCCACCCTGCATCCGTTCGCTGGGGGAATTCGTGATGGCCGGACCAGGAGATACGAGGGAGGGGGTCATTTGCAGCCGCCCCCTCCCTACTCGCGGCCCGGGGGACGCCATCCCTGGAAGGGCAGTATGGGAAGACCATTTCATTGCCTGCTTGGTGGAGCCTCCAGGACCTTCTCGCCAGCAATCTCCTTTTTGGCCCATGGTTGCTGGCAGGCCCCGCCCCACACGTGCTATGTGTTTCGGATGGGCGGGACCATCGGACTGTTACATTTCGAGGACTTCCGGAGTGAGCATAACATGTTTTGTATTTTTCCTATTAGTCAAGTTTGCTTTTTAGAGAGTTCTACTAGTTATTCTATTTACTGTTGGTTGTGTGTTTTTCTTTACCGTAATTAAATCCTAAGTTATATAATAGACGCTTGGTTTCCTTGAGTCCTTTCTCTAATGGGGGTTGTTTACACTGATCTGCAATTGTGTTTGGTTTTCAGAGTGGGGGAGCAACAGAGAGCAATCAGTCCCAAAACTCTAACATGTCGTTAAAATTGGTCTGACGAAATCTGTGCCATCGAGCATAATCAAACGGGGTGGTTCTATCTGTCCTGTCCGCACTAGTCTGATTGGTTTTTATTTCGCGCCTTTTCCCTTTCTGTCGGTCTGTCCTTTCTGTCGACCCTCCGTTCTTACCTATGCTCTGCAAAGTCGGGCATTGGGCTTTCCAGTGCCCGAGACGTTTACAGAAAGCACATTGGTTCTGTTTTAAATCTATTCGTCCTGTGCGTAGTGTCGGGGGATTACCTTCGGGTCGTTGTGTTCCGGGGTTGATTTGTCGGCACACCCCTTTACACCGTTCTCCTTTCATATCTACTCCTCGGGACTGCGCCATCGCTGGCCCTTCACCTTTCCTAAATTCGTCGTCTTCCCTTCGTCGGGTGGCTTCTTTGCGCCACATACCGAGACTATCGAGCATAATAGGTGTTGTTTCATTCCTACGAAGGGCTATTTCTACCGTCTCTATTTTGTCAAGATCAAAGGATCCTCTCAGTGGCCACTGACTTTCTCGATCCTTTTTCGTATATTTATGCCACAGCTCACTATAGGCTATAGCGATCAATCCATGCTTCATGAACATGTCCTTATTAGGGGTGCCTTCCAGCGGAGCCGGATGGTTCATCTCTAATAAGCGGTCCGGGTTAAACAGGCTACTAACCAGTGGGGAGAAGACAGGCATGACGGATCACAATGGGATAATAGTCAGCACTACCTATCTTATCACTGCGTGCAAAGACTAGGCAGAATATTTCTATTCTACGTTGTTTGCACGTAGTGAATACCTCATGAACCAATTCTGAGCAATCAATGTTAGGTCAAAAATAAAAAATCAATATGGTCAATGGGGAGAATAAGTAAGCTCGCTAAGGTTCGCGTCACCTACCCTTTCACTATCTGTAAAGAGGGGACCTAATCTTCCCTGTTTTCAGACAGAGAATCTCCAGAAAACAATCTATAACAGTTAATCAATAGGGGGGGGGGGGAGGGGCAATTGTTCAGTAGGGGAGAAAAATAGGTCCGACGGGTGCGTACCTATCCTTCGCTGTTTATAAAGGGAGAGCCTGTTGTTTCTCCGTTTGTAGACAGTGAATCTCCAATAAATTAACAAAAAGTAATACTAGTATTTTCTCAACAATTATCAATCACTTTCAATTATCTATCACTTTCGCAATTCGTCGTGTTTACACGACCTTACCCGGACCGCATGGACAGTTTCTTGTCTTCCGAATCCAGCGCCCGATCGTCCTCTTCTCTCCGTACTTCTCGTGGCACTCCTGATGGTTCCCAGTCAGGACCGCAGATCACTCGAGAGAGGTCTGTTCGGAACCAGTGAAGTTCGGATGATCGGCTGTCAGACGAGGGTCTATCGGACAGGGTACCTTCCGATCGTTGCAGTCGTTCACTCTGTCGTCAGGACCTCTCCCACTGGATCCACGAGTCGCTGATGGGCCCCACGTTTGGGCCGCCAATTGTAAAAAAAAGGGTTCCAAAGACAACCAGTAACCAAAGACCCTTTTTATGTTGCCCGGCGGTATCGCCTCTATGACCCACCAATGTTAACCAATGAAGAAGCAGGCGCTGGAGACGGGAAGGCAGGAAACGAGGATTTTATTCTCTCCGGAGGAGAACACATCAATTCAGACAGCAAGTATCGTCACGAGGTGCTCTAACCACATCTCTGAGGCCTGGCCTCTTATACTAGGGTTTTATGACCTTTATTGCACATAACACATTCTCGCAACACTTTAGTATTTGAAAGAACATCCTCGGAATCTCCCCTTCAGGCCCGTTCCCACATACATTTACAGTT
The DNA here is from genome assembly GCF_964263255.1 of Lissotriton vulgaris. NCBI lineage: Eukaryota > Metazoa > Chordata > Amphibia > Caudata > Salamandridae > Lissotriton > Lissotriton vulgaris. The sequence continues at coordinate 1,830,619,979 of NC_141693.1, read as the reverse complement.
GGATTCCCCACCCCGGTCACAACAGGTGATGGTTGTCGCACAGCAGGGCATTCCGCCGATTCACGGAATGCATGGGGTTTATCGGATCTCATAGGGTGGGGGCTTTGATCGGCTCGAGGGTCTTTTGATGGGGAGGGGAAGCTTCCTACTGTACGGGGTAATAAACAGTATCCGCAAGGCCAGGTGGCGGCCTGGGAACAAGGAAGACAAACGGGGATACAGGAAAAGGGGGTTTGTATCAAAAGGATCTGAGGCCATGAAAGGAATGAGGGGAGGTGTCGCGCTGGGAACAGGATGGGATTCTGTGGTGAAGCTGCGCTGAAGTGGGGTTTATGACCCAGGGCATGAGAGAGCGGGGGTTGTCAGTGTGCGGGGGGATGCTTGCGAGGTTAAGAGAGAGAGAGAGACGCGCTGGCTATCAGCGAGGGGCAGGGAGGCCATGGTGCTCAAAATGGCTGCCGCTTACGCGCACGAATGGGCTCGAAAAGGGGGCAAGATGGCGCAGATAATGTTCACCAAGCTTGTACTAATTTTTCACAGGATTCCACTGGACACTTTCTTCTTCTCCAGCAGCTGCACTTTCCTGAAGTCCTCCATTTGTTCGACGTCGGTTTCCAACACATGTTCACACCTATGCACATGGCTTCTCTGGTGTTGGTAACATGGGTACTTGGGTATTAACTGGTGGGGTGGCTCTCCAACCTTCTGTCTTCCACTGGGTTCAGGCCGGGACTGGCCGCTTCGGGCACCGGGCAATCCCCCGGTGGGCCGCATGGTTGGGGGGGAGGGGGGCCGGACGAGCACTTTGCCAGGGCCGGTTCTGGTTCCCAGTCCGGCCCTGACTGGGTTGCTTCAGGGTCCACTGGGAAGGGTTCTTATTCTTTAAAATTGTAACCGCGACTTACATGCTGATTTGTACAGAGAACGCTGTTGTATTCCCACACTGCACACGATCTCTGTGAGGCTCCTAGTCACTCACCTTGGGTCCCCGGCACTTCTACGTGCTCTGGACATTGTCTTGGCAAGAGTCATGGTTCTTATACCACTTTCTTTATATATGGCTTTGTCCCCCCGGGGTTCACTGTGTATTCTATGCTATTTACATGATTTCTATGCAAAGTATTGTGTGCATTGTGCAGATCTCCGGGTATGAGATATCTAAACGTGTTACTGAGTATTATATAATAAATACATACTTTTATTGATACCTTGTGTGGTTCTTTTTCATTTAATCTATACCTATAAGATTGCATTCTGGTAAAACAAGCTGCTTTACACTACTTCTGGACTAAGCCTGAAGGCTGCTCTCCACAGCTACCACTTGGAGTGCTTTCTAAGGTTGTCTAAGACCTCCTAAATCACCATAAGGGTTGTCTGAACTGGTGCACTGGTGCAGGGTGTCCACCTACATAAGTGTACATCATATACCAGGCCAGCCTTTCACACATATGAGTTTGAGTGAGGGTGAAAGTGGAGAGTGGGAGGAAAGAATGCATGGTGAGTGATGTGTTTGTTTGAGTGATATTGCAGTGCGAGCAGTGAGAGTGACAGGTGAGTGAAGTTTCACATGAGGAAGGAGCTGTCTGAAAGCAGAATGTATTACCAGACACCAGGAGTAACTAAGCATTGTATTGACCATGACATATTGTTTTCGGATATAAGTAAAACTATTGCTATTATGGCAATCAGCGATGGAGAGTGGAGGAAAGAAATAATGTGCTGATCCGGCAACAAACTTTCAGTCTCCTGATAAGGGTTGCCAGCTGATCGGATTTATACTGACAGCACCAGTATTTTGATGTCCCAGCCATTACAAAAATAAGTGTTTGAGGACTGCATTAATGATCCATGACTAATAATTAAAGGAAACAAAGACAGAAAAGTCATGTTACAAATTAATACAAAACATTTTATTTACAGCCTTATTTAGTGTCAAGGCGATGCCGTTGCAGACTCCTTAAACAACAACAAATGGCCGGTATTTTTCCATAGGAAAGGTGGCATCCCCACTCGTGAGATGCCTTTTCACAAAATGCTTTCTCCCACTTTGGCAGTAAAAATAAAATACAAATGTATGGAATAGGCAGGGTGCGGACCCAGGAGGTACTGGAACCAGTGAAAAAACACAACGCCTGGTTGACCAGTTCACAAAGGCATGTAAATGGTCTTTTAAAGACCTGTGAAAAACTCGAATGCACAGGAGATAAGATTCCAGACACTGCCCAGCGGAGCCCACAGCAGCTCACATTGCAGAAGCCGTGGCTGAGACACACAGCGGTGGGGTGGGCTAAAGCCCTTTTAGGCCTTTGGGTGTTGCGCGCCTGTCGGCTCTCCTTATGCTGCACGCTGCAAGACCTTGCCTGAGTGGAGCCTTGCTCCACTGATCACATGGGGCTCTACGGAGGAATGCTGCTGGGGCTAACTCTCCCGGCCTCCTCGTTTGCACTGCAAATAAACAGGAGTTCCTGCCTCACTGCCAATCTGGCCAGTCTGTCTCTGGGATTCTTCTATGCTCCTGCTGCTTTCAAGCCTGGCAACCTACAGCTGATTTTCAGTCTGAGTAAAAGGGATAGTCAACGTAATAACGGCTGCAAGGTTCCATCAAACCTGTGATACGTTTGATTTACAGCACGTTCCTCTCCTCCCATTCATGGCGCACTGTCAGGCGATTTCACCAGTATCACTGTTACTGATGGAGCAGATTTCATCTGCAGTCAGGCATTGTTTTATTTTTTGTGCTTCAGACAAACTGCATTTAAATTGCCACGCACCTTTTGGTGCAAGTTAATGGCACATGAAAAATATGAAAGTGAGGCCTATTCACTCTCAAATTCTTTTGCTGAATTAACATGTGTTTTTGCAATGTAGAGAAAAGTGGCTTTTTAGCTTTGAAGATTAATAGAATATGTTTCTCTCTTCCCAGCTCATCCCATGCAATATACATTCACTATTTCTGTCTTAAAAGACTTTGACTTGTTGCATATTTTGATAAATATTTTCAGTTAATAACACCTCTTTTACTTTGTTGCACATTGCATATTTATTTTGCATGTTGTACATAAATAATAGAAAAGCTGCTTTACGCTAGTAGCTTGGCTAATTAAACATTTATAAGGAGTATTAGTATGAATTTGGGAAACATAATGGGCTGATTTACATGAAATTAACATTATCTTTTTGTTTATTTTATTTTTGGGGCCTACCATTAAATGGCTGCCTGTGAAACCATCAAAAGCTATGGCTTGCTTTGAATGAGAAGGGAGCATGCGCAGACTGTGGCAGCTTTCCTCATGCCAAGAAGTGAAGGACAGCTTGAACTGTACATTCTTGTGATTGTGCCAATGTACCAGCTAACTAAAGTATCTGTCCTACTGCGCTGAGAAAAGGAAGGAAGAATTAAAATGAAACATTTTCCCTAGTAAATGTTGCAAATGTTTATAAATGTATTATTCATATATGCTTCTTTTGTTAAAACTTTTTTTTTAATGGGTCAGGAAAGTGCAAACTCATGCCATCATAACTGACCAATCAGTACAGGTTTTCCTGAAAGATGTTACATCTTTGTGTAGTCTGCCAAAATTTTGTGTATAAAAACTGACAGGGGCTGGCTTTCTCAGCTCAGCTGGCTTCTAGGCTCATTAGGGGGTGTGTGAGCTCTTGAAGAGAAGGAACAGATTAGGCCAGACAGCCTATGGGTTAGGTACGAGAACGTCCCGGGAGATTGCTGAAGGGAGGGTTTGCGTCCGAGGAGTGTCAGGGGGAGGTTTCTTGCTTCCACGTCATATCTTGGCCACATTCCCTTGAGGTCTGGTGAAGGAGGGGCTGTCTCACTCCCTGCTTGCTCTTTAGACACAGACAGACAGAGAGTGCAGCTGATTAAATAGAAATAGATGCTAAACTTTCAGTTATGCTTTGACTAATTAATTAGGTCTGAAAAGATGTATTTGTTTTATGCATTTATTTCTCTTTATGGGAGATTTTTGCAAACTATTTGATTTTTGATTCGCCTTGCAAGACTATTTTTCTTAGAAACTCCTTAAGAATTTTGAATGACATTTTGCGCCACATTTTCTATCCTATATGTAATGCTTATATTCAGACAGTAATAAGTTCTGTATTAATGCTATTTTTCCTGTTTTACAAATTCTGTAACCTGATTGATATTTTACTAATGAATAAACTGTCAGAGAAAACTTAACTTTTGACTAGAAAATAAAACCCTTTAAATACTCAACAACTCTCTTTATTGGCTTAAAATAATAATTGCATTTTTTGACTGTTCATGATTATTAAAAGTCTCCTGAAGGTAATACATGGTGTGAAGGGCCCAACACCTTTTGAGCGGTAAATTAGAGGTAGCATGAGGGTTTTGCATTGAGAAATTACCAGAAGAAATTACCGCTCCATCAGTTTTTGGTAATCAGAGGATGGTCATTATTGATTAGTTTGGTGATTAATGATTATTGATTTCACCATCAACTACTCAACTAATGGATCATTGACCTTAAGAGGGAAATAAAATAATTGCCCAAGTTAGATAAATGTCCAAGTCCTGATTCCTGACTCCAATGCTCAGAACCTGAAGACTGGCAAAGCAGTATACTGGAAGGTGATGCAAGAAGTGGTGTGAGTATGAATAGGGTTGTGAAATGTTGTTAATATGCTAGCATGTATGTATTTTTGAAGTGTTGAAAATAGTAAGGATTTTTTTTTACTGTTGGTGACATTTTGCTAATTTTGAATTGATGGTGTTATTGATTATATTGGTAATTTCATAGGACATAATTTTTGGTTATTGATTACATGTTTTAACTCTTCATGTTAAGGTAGTGTCTTGTTCTATGTTGTCTGAACACGCAGGTATGCACACCTGTGGAATCCCGGGAAGGAATAGCGGGTGGTAAATGGAAGCCACACTGCACTGAGGTTACTCGTCTGTTGGAATAACACTGAGAAGCTGGGTAGGGCTGGCAGTGTTAAATTAGGGACTATTTTCTGTGTGAGTGATTGATAGCAAAGAGTTCGCTGGTGAAACTTTAGTCTGATATCACCTAGAATGGGTCACACTGAAGGAGTAGCAGGTTCTTCTGAGCTTGATTGACAGCAAAAGGGTTCGCTGGTGAAACTTTGGCCTAAGATATATCCTGAAGGATAAGTCCAAAGGAGTAGCAGGTTCTTCTGAGCTTGTGTGAAGGGTAAGCGGAAGGGATTTACCTGTAGTGTTTGAAGAGTAAACGGAAGGTCTTACTTTGTGAAGGGTAAGCGGAATGTGTTACTCGCAGTGAATATAAATCTATCCTTTATTTAGCACAATAGACAGAGTAGCGAATGTATTTATGTTGTTACTAACAGAGTTATTGATTCAGAGAAATATTGCAGTAAGATTTTGTGGAGGGTCAGTAGTAGGAGTAAAACTGACTGATATTGAGACTGACAGCTTTGGAAAAAAGACATTGCATTGAACTATTGCAAAAATGAAAATGTTTGAAGGCTTAAAGAAGCTGTTAGGAGGTAAAGTGAAAAATTCGTTTTTATTGGTGAAGCTCCTGAAGGAACACCTGTGCATTTTATGTCTACCAATGTGGGACAAAATACATGTATGTGGGTTCACCAATGGTGCAAGATTACTGAAAAAGAGGGTGCTTTGAGGTTTCCAAAAGATGGTACTTTTGAATTGCAAATTATTGACAAATTAAGGGAAGTCCTATGTGAAATAAAGACACCATCTAAAGCTGCACAATTTGAGGCCTTAAGCCTGTGGGAAAAGGTAGCAAGAGAGAAAGCAAGTGAGGATAAAAAGGTAATGCACCAAATACAGGAGAAGAGAATTAATGATGATAAAGAGCTTCAAATAAATAATGATTCAGGGGATGAAATAATGGATGAATTGTTAACTGAGTGTCCACCACTTTATGTGGTTCCCATTACAAATACTGAACATAGTGTACTAGTAAGCACTACAGTGGCTACTGCTTCTGTTGAACAGAGAAAAACACAGATTGAGAAAACTGTGCAAACATTTCAGATTGACCCATTACCTGTTGATTCAGCACTGACAGTGATACCTCCAGGTGTTACTGCTTCAAATGTGCCTGATTCAGTCCAAGAATTGCTAACTGCAGGTGCACAGATAATGCATAGAAAACTTATGATTGTCCCAATTAATATGGCCCCTACTGAAAAGGTTAAAAGAGCTGCAGAAGGAGTGATTATGGCAGAGTTTATCTCAGAAACTCAGAATTCACAGGTTATTGAACAGAAATTACACCAAGCACTGAAAGGTGAGGGAAAATGGTATTTACAACATCTGCAGCTCAGAATAAAATAAATGTAATTGAAAATGTTATTTTTCAAACCTGCTTAGAGGAAGCAGCAGTGATTAAAAAGATAGAAAACATGGGAGAACATATTAACACAGGCCCTGAAAAAGAGAGACAGCTTAGTGTTTTAAACTCAGCACTTGAACATGGAGAAAATAACAGTCCATGCTGTTTAAATAATGAAAATGTGAACAAGTGTCAGGAAAAAGAATTAATTTCCCTGAGTAAGGAAACAGTTGCATGTGCATTAACTACCCATAATGGCCTGACAGATTTGGCTCAAAAATATGAAACTGATGTTTTAGGAAGTGTCCCATCTCAGAAAAGTTTTAGGGTACATATGGATGATGAAGCAAATGAGAAAATGTGTTCTTCAGGAATGCAATTGCACATTGCAGAAATAAAGTATATTTTTAAATGCTATAGGTTTGAGAAATTAGGAGACAAATGGACAAGAAAACATGAGAAGAAAAAGAAACCACCAGACCTTGCAATGAAACTGGATAAGGAAAAGAAGCCACCAGATTTAGTTGAGAAAAATAATAAGCATAATGAGGGAGAAGCTTTTGCTTACTCATTGAGAGAAATAGTGGGAGAAGTGCATGTTCCTATGCCACAGAATAAAAGTGAACTTGCAGCATTTCTGAACACAATGCCACAATTGAGAGACAGAATTATGCTGTGGTACCCAAATGTTGATGGATTTGTTGAGATTTTAAAAGAGCTGTGCATTAATTTGGAAATGTTCTTTTACATTGTCATGCAGACTGAATTGTGGTTTGAATCTAAAGTTTTGCAAAGGCCAGGTGAGGAGACAGTGAAAAGGGTTTGCATGAATGCACCATCATTTTCTGTTGTTATAGAGGAAAATATAGCAGTGATTATTTTCCTGAAGGGTGGAGTGCCAGTAAAGGATGTTGATTGGGTACAGATTAAAAGAACACAGGATGGAAGTAAAGTTGTTTTGGTTTGTGCAAATTCAGGTATGGATGTTGTACTGCGGGAAAATATGTCCTTTTGCCATCTTTATAGCAGATTTGAGCATTGGAAGAAGAAAAATAAATTTAAACATGATGCACAAAAACATGGAGAAATGCAGATGCAAAATATGCAAGCTAAGCAAATGCAAATGTCAGTTCAGAAACAGGTACCTATGGCAGGAATTGTCCAAGCAAAGATGGTCCCACAAAATATGGAAAAAGCTCAAATTGATTTAAATAAGGTGTCCAGAGCAAATGAGAATTTTTTCCAGAGACAAAATCAGAACCCAGTCCAACAGGTTGCTGTGTTTGAAAATGAGAGTTTTAACCCTCACAATTCTGAATTTACCAAGTTCATTGTGAAGGCAGTGGAAAGTCCAGATTTAAATGCAGGAGTTTTAAACAAAGAAATTACAAACCCAGTTTTAGAAAAATGTGCACCAAAATTAGGCCCATTTGAGGAAGATTGCAAAACTGTTGTCTGTGATTCAGGCCTAGCAGAAAAACAATTGTTTTGCAAATTAAATAGCACAGATTACTGTACATCAGATAATGTTATTTTTCAGATTCCTGGTGAGGATGTGCATTTTAAAATGGCCCAACAAGAAACAGCTGTAGCATTATTTTCAGAAAAAACAGTTGAAAAATTACCTTCTGCTTTGGAAAAAACAGAAATTAGAGAGTTCACAGAGAAGGATGCCAGATTAATAAAATGTGCAGAACATGTCTTATTAAAATTAGAACCAAATGACATGCATTCAGGAACACCATCAGTTGCAGGAATTTTACCAATAAAAGGAGTTTTGATGGACTTGATTGGAAGTTTGTGTAACTTTCTGATCACAGGTTCACAGAAAATAAATGAAAAGAACAGAATAGTGCAGGAGATTAAAAGCATATTTTTTCCATGTTGTCCTGTGGTACCGAATCCAGCCAATATATTTTTTCACATTCCATGTGCTGAAGAATGGCTTACTTTTATTGATTTTTGCAAAGTCCATGTAACAGTGCCATTGCATGAGAATAGTCAGGAGTACTGTCAAAAAGCAGATGAATATCTGGGACACAAAATTGGAAAGGGAGGTAGAAAGGTGTCACCAGAAAGGGTGGAAATGTTTTCCAAGAAAAATCCACCTCAAATTCAGAAAGAAGTCAGGACATTTTTGGGAGTGGTTAGCTGCTGTAGAGAGTGGTTACTAAACCTTTCCCTAGTGGCTAAGCCTTTACTGAGGCTGACACACAAAGGTGTGTCTGATCCGCTTCCATTGGACAACAATTGCACAAAAACATTCCTAGAGTTGAAAAAGAAAGAATGTTGCGCCCCAGCACTAGGAATGAAAGTTTATTTAAAAGAAAATATACCAATTTGCAGTGAGAGGGAGGGCTGCACTCTCTCATTGCCTATTCAAAAAGATGACTGTGTTCAAAGGTCTGTGATGTATTGCCCAATGACCTTTGACCCTAACTTCACAGAAATGTCAGCAAATGATTTGGATTGTGATGAAACTGAATATGAATGTCTAAATATCATGAAAATATGCATAAAGCCAAAATCAGACTTTAATGATGAATGTCTGAGTCAGCCCAACAATGTCCATTTTGTAGATGGCCCATGTTTGAAAGGTGACACATTAAAAGCAGCACATGCTGTGCTCCTTATACATGATGTTGTCAAAGCTTCATGGCTTTTAGTAATTACCCCAGCCCAAAATTCGAAATTGATTGCCCTTACCATAACCTGCAGTATATCTGCTCAAATGAGAGTCACTGTTGTCATGGGAGAGAGAAACGCTTATTCAGTTGCACAAATTTGTGTTCTGATAGCATGTACATTCTATGGAATCTTCACAGGTGAATTAAAAGAGGCTCAAGAAAATGTTTTTGAAGCAGCACAACAGGGTTGTATCAGAACTATTTTTGGGAAAAGTGACAAATGCAAAGTGGCAAAAGTGTTATTGCAAAGACTGATGCCCAGGTATAGATTGCCAGTTTCTCTGAAATCAGATTATAATGAGGTCACAAAGATAATGAGTGCAGAACAACAGATTGGACAAGGAATGGATTGCAGCTATCTGCCTGAAGTGTCAAACATGATAAAGCAACACAATGGCAGCACTGAGTTACCTTTTGCAAAAGACGGTGTCTCACCAACACCAAAGTGGCTTGAAAATGCATATGCAAATGCACTTGTGGAAAACACTGAGGAGAACACTAGCCATGGCTGTGTAGGTCTGGTTGACGTACAGTGTGCAGTTTCTCACCAGATTGCAGCTGCTACACAAGATCTGCATAATGGATGGTGCAACGGCTTTGATTTGAGAGATGCTGTGGTGAATCATCTGAATCTGATCAAAGTGAAGATAAGAGTGAAAGGCATTGATTGAAAAAGTGCCAAGGATTGATGGTGCTCTGTCCGAGTTTCTCAGCACCTAAGTAGTCTAATTTGCATTGAAAAAGGTACAGAATGCCAATGAGCCATTCTGATGGCAAGCTGATGACAAAGAGAAAAGAAATGCTGAAACTGTCCTGTTGAATTCTTTTTTTATTATTTTAGTTATTTATTTTAAAGAAGACTAACTGTTCCAAGAAGCTACTTACAGAACTCTGCACTAAAACAATTGAGCTTGACTATATATGATCTGATTACAGATAGACTTGTGTTTGCCTTAGAAATAGAAGTAAAGTTGTTATATGCTCAGCTTTTGCAATTTTAAAAAAAATGTCACTTGTGAAAATGAAATATATGTGATGAATTATAAATCATTTTATTATGATTTGAATTATCAGAAGGGTGGATTGATGGAGCAGATTTCATCTGCAGTCAGGCATTGTTTTATTTTTTGTGCTTCAGACAAACTGCATTTAAATTGCCACGCACCTTTTGGTGCAAGTTAATGGCACATGAAAAATATGAAAGTGAGGCCTATTCACTCTCAAATTCTTTTGCTGAATTAACATGTGTTTTTGCAATGTAGAGAAAAGTGGCTTTTTAGCTTTGAAGATTAATAGAATATGTTTCTCTCTTCCCAGCTCATCCCATGCAATATACATTCACTATTTCTGTCTTAAAAGACTTTGACTTGTTGCATATTTTGATAAATATTTTCAGTTAATAACACCTCTTTTACTTTGTTGCACATTGCATATTTATTTTGCATGTTGTACATAAATAATAGAAAAGCTGCTTTACGCTAGTAGCTTAGCTAGGTAAACATTTATAAGGAGTATTAGTATGAATTTGGGAAACATAATGGGCTGATTTACATGAAATTAACATTATCTTTTTGTTTATTTTATTTTTGGGGCCTACCATTAAATGGCTGCCTGTGAAACCATCAAAAGCTATGGCTTGCTTTGAATGAGAAGGGAGCATGCGCAGACTGTGGCAGCTTTCCTCATGCCAAGAAGTGAAGGACAGCTTGAACTGTACATTCTTGTGATTGTGCCAATGTACCAGCTAACTAAAGTATCCGTCCTACTGCGCTGAGAAAAGGAAGGAAGAATTAAAATGAAACATTTTCCCTAGTAAATGTTGCAAATGTTTATAAATGTATTATTCATATATGCTTCTTTTGTTAAAACTGTTTTTTTTTAATGCGTCAGGAAAGTGCAAACTCATGCCATCATAACTGACCAATCAGTACAGGTTTTCCTGAAAGATGTTACATCTTTGTGTAGTCTGCCAAAATTTTGTGTATAAAAACTGACAGGGGCTGGCTTTCTCAGCTCAGCTGGCTTCTAGGCTCATTAGGGGGTGTGTGAGCTCTTGAAGAGAAGGAACAGATTAGGCCAGACAGCCTATGGGTTAGGTACGAGAACGTCCCAGGAGATTGCTGAAGGGAGGGTTTGCGTCCGAGGAGTGTCAGGGGGAGGTTTCTTGCTTCCACGTCATATCTTGGCCACATTCCCTTGAGGTCTGATGAAGGAGGGGCTGTCTCACTCCCTGCTTGCTCTTTAGACACAGACAGACAGAGAGTGCAGCTGATTAAATAGAAATAGATGCTAAACTTTCAGTTATGCTTTGACTAATTAATTAGGTCTGAAAAGATGTATTTGTTTTATGCATTTATTTCTCTTTATGGGAGATTTTTGCAAACTATTTGATTTTTGATTCGCCTTGCAAGACTATTTTTCTTAGAAACTCCTTAAGAATTTTGAATGACATATTGCGCCACATTTTCTATCCTATATGTAATGCTTATATGCAGACAGTAATAAGTTCTGTATTAATGCTATTTTTCCTGTTTTACAAATTCTGTAACCTGATTGATATTTTACTAATGAATAAACTGTCAGAGAAAACGTAACTTTCGACTAGAAAATAAAACCCTTTAAATACTCAACAACTCTCTTTATTGGCTTAAAATAATAATTGCATTTTTTGACTGTTCATGATTATTAAAAGTCTCCTGAAGGTAATACATGGTGTGAAGGGCCCAACACCTTTTGAGCGGTAAATTAGAGGTAGCATGAGGGTTTTGCATTGAGAAATTACCAGAAGAAATTACCGCTCCATCATTACGACTGTGGCCCACGGGTACTAGCACTGCAGCATTTGCATCACCATGGCATATGTGGGAGGGGGCCATGTACAACACGGCTGTTTTCTTGAAACGACCGCCTCCTTTCTACATGGCCAAGAAATAAAATATTGGTGCAGGATGGGCTGCGTGGATCAACAACTTTAAAGACTATGCCAACGCTCTTGAGGAAACCAATGATGTCAAGATAGTCAAATATATTCAAAATCTGGTGGGAGAAGGAGTCAATTACGCCATAAACAAACTAACAGGTGAAGAAGGCACCTCCTACCACAAAATGAATTAAGCACTGATCCTCACTAAATGTGGATTATTACCGCTACATGTTCCACAGAGCACACCGACAAGAAGGTGAGACATTGGATGGATTTGTAGAAAGATTTGAAACCCTCCCTAAGCACTTTAAATTCAGTGAGTTTAATAACAAATAAGCAGGGCCGGCTCTAGGCATGTGCAAGCTGTGCACCTGCACAGGGCCACCAAACCCCAGGGGCCACCACGCCAATATATATCCTTAATATATTAATCCTCTGAGGATGGATACATATTTGCGTGGTGGCCCCTGGCAGAGATTTGGCGGCCTCTGGCTCTGTTCCACTTCTAAACTCCCTGACCCCCTCCCCTCTTTACTGGCCTGCGCGCTCCGCCCCGCCCGGACCCCCTCTTCCGGGCCCCCTACCTACGCTCCCTGCCCAGGGCCACCATGAGCCTAGAGCCGGCCCTGAAATAAGCTATGCTTCTTCGCATCAGAGATCAGTGTTTATTAGACAAATTTAGACGCCGCATCCCCTGCAACACTTTTATGCTACACAAAATGCTATTGGCTGCTCGGGCCGGAGTTGAGAGCAGAACGACAAGCGACAGCCATGGAGGCAGGATCATCGACTCAAGAAAAATCACGCGCCATACAAAAACGTCATAAAACCAGCCCTGACAACAAGATCGGACTGGCCGTACCTGGCATCAGGTGTTTCCCCGGGAGGCTGGAAGGGTGAGAAGCTGGTTTTGTTAGTGGGGGCCGGTTTAGTAGCAGTGCAGGAGTTTTAAAAACACTGCAAAGTTCCTTGTATATTTAGCAGTTTTAGGGCAACAATGAAAGTGTCAAGATAACTCTGGCCAGGCTTAGAGAAATCTACTCGCTCATTTGCTGCGGCAGGTCAGATTTTATCAGGACAAGCTATTTTTTTGGAGCCTACTGGCCCTTTCTTGCAAGCTGATAAAGAACAGGTGTTCCATTCTTTCAGAAAGTGAATGAGCAATAAAGATGCCTGTAAATCTCTGCATTCAGAGATAGAGGTCAAATGTAAGTTTATGTCTTACGGATTGCAGCCAGAGAAAGAAAAGTCAACACTACTGCCAGGATAAAATAAGCAGCAAAGTCAGAGAATTTTGTAAAGTGAACTGTCTGACAATTGTGCTGTACAGAGTGTGAAATGATAGGCTGCAGGGTGTCAGTCTTTTTTCTAACACAACCTTTAAATAGCTTGTAAATGAACTGTACAAACACTTCAAAATATTTGTAATTCTCTGTGATGAAAAACGTTTTTAATTGGATGAAAAGAAATCAGTACACTTTACTTGGTGATGTGCTGAGACCCAATTTCCACAGATTATTGTTTTATACGTGAAATAGTTTTATCAGTAAAACTGCATGTTAGTGGGAATGTTTATGGTGATTTCAATGGAAAGTATGCAGTTTGTAAATAACAGTGTGCTACCAAATCATGATTTAGTAATACATTTATTAAAAGTGAGAAAAATTTCTGTTCCCGGCCTGATGACAATGCTATTAGTGAACTAAGAGGCAGGTCAGGGGTTATATGTACCCTGTATGTGGCCTAGATTCTCATTATACATGGAGCAAAAGTTTAGTCTATAAAATCAAACAAAATAGTTTTGTGCACAGCAGAAATGCTGAACTTGCATATTTCAAGGTGCTCTCATGCATGATAACCAAGAAAAAGGCGGACCTGTAAAATAAAATATTTGCTTGGATCACACAATTTGAGATCAGATTACGGGTCAAGTGTATTACAGTTAGATCAAGTAGATTATTCAAGTCACTAACCTGCAAGTCTAGTAACATTTTTATGAGTTTTCGAGGCATGGTGGTAATTAATGTACCTGACTCGTCTAAGGTAGCACAGAGGGTTAACATGCCTGCTGCAAAATAACATGTATCATGCATATCTAAAAACATTTTTTTATGTGCAAAGCTCAATTTTTTTCTGCTCTTGTCACAACTCATTCCACAATTGGTGAGCGCCCATCCACCCTCATGTTGGGTCAGGCATTCCGAACCACACTTCCTCAGTGGACTGTTGAAAGCCAAGTGAAAACTTAAAAACTTAAAGCTACTAACTCACACAAGAAGGAAAAAATTAAGTTGTATGTAGACAAATGATGGCATGTTTGAGAGAGTGCCATTGGAAAGGGGGACAGGTTGTCTTCAGACAAAAACAAAGAAAACAAGCATTTGCAATGCAATAGGTCTCGCATTTGTGAGAGTTTAAGCTATTGCATTGTATGTATGTTTTAAAAACCAACACGTAATAAAAGGCATTGTCATTTACAATGCCAACAGCTCAAACTCTCACAACTGTGAGACCGCTTGCATTGCAAATGCTTGTTGTGGTTTGTATCTGCATGTACATTCATGTGATTTGAGGGAGGCTGGGGGCACCTGAGGTCTTAGTGCACCAGGTCACACATTAGGTGCAAACACTTATTTCCATCTGAAAGGGGTGCTCTATCCGTTGCTTTATGAATCCTGAGGAGTAGGCGTGCCCCCGTTGTTCTAGGATGAACGACTCCGGATTGTGAGCCCTTGGGGTTTCCCTCCTGGTGTGAAATGCTGCCGGGCTTCACCTGTTTCTGGTGTAATATCTCCTCACACTGAGCGAGCCCCTCCCACACCCGGTATTTCCAGCAGCTCACAAGTGCCTGCAGCAGCTGCTGCTCCGCTTCTTCAATGTCCTCGCAGACTCCTCCCTCCCCCCCAAGGTCCCCCGAAATGTGTCTGTCGGCTACAAAGATAGGAATGTCCGGTGGTGACGCACACAGGTGACAGGGGACAACTCAACTAAACAGCATGTGCAATCGTCCCTTCCTGTGAATAGTGGGGAAATACAGGGCACAAGTCCTAAACCAGAAATGAATGTGTTCTTGTGTAATGTAACTGGTGCTCATGTAATGTGCTCAAATACCTTCGGGTCGAGTCCGTGCTATATAAAACTGCAACAACAACAAAATCAGTAACTAAATCACTGACAGGAGAAACCTTAACGTTTTATATAAACTGATCGTCGTTAGCCATTAGATTTAAGGACATCAATCTAAGGTTCGATTGGGACCCATTTCAATATTCGTCTTTATTTACTAGCAGGCCTGAGCACCGTGAACCCCCGGCTCAAATTAAGCACTGTTCCTGCCATCATTCTGCATCGTGCTGCTGAGAAGTGCCAGGGAGTGCGGCCGGGCTCCCGAGCTTTTCCAGCCGGTGCCAGCGGAGCCCAGGGAGGTAGCGGGCAGACTGTTCCTGCCTCTGTAGTTCCCGCAGTACCCCGGGCCATGTCAGGAGAAGCCCCTTGTCATGTTCGCAAGTGGGGGCAGAGTAAATAAAATTGGCTTCCTCGTTGAAGAGCAGACTCTGAGTCCCAGGGCTTCGGGGGAGCTCGGCATCGGGAAGAAAACCAAGAAAGCGTTTTTAATTTCACTGAAATTGGAAATATAGCTTCACTGGCTCTCTCTCCCCCTCTAATGAGAACCAGACCAAGTCCGATGGAGCAGAAGTATTTTACTCAAGTGCTCTCCATAGACTAGGCCGGAGAGTAGAAAGCGCTTCATGCCAGCTCCCTGTCCACTCGTGAGGCGCTGGAAGGGGCTCACAGACAGTGAGAAGTGCAGAGTCAGCACTCTGGCGGGGCCGGTAACGAGCTCTTGTAAAAGGAGCTCCTTCCTGCGTACGGGCGGTTGCACCCCCACCTACAATGTTTGTAAAGGCCTCCAGGGGTCACTGGCAGGCCTCGGAGTGGGTTACTCTGGATATGGCTCTTTTGAGTGTGTGTCAGAAATCTTTCAACCAAGACCAGGAAGAGGCTGAAGGGGGGAGGGCGGGGGGAGATACTCTCCTCTGCTACAGTGGCTGCCGGCAGACGCTGGGAGGGAGAGCCCGGCCGGGGTGGGTGGGGGGAGAGCTGCACTCCCCATGCCCCCCTGCACCTCCGCTCTCTGCGCCTGCTTCACAGTTGTGGTGAAGAATTTTCTTATCTGCTTGTTAAAATAAACAAGCAGATAAGAAAAGTCTTCACGAAAAGCCGCAAAACAGCCATGGTGTCCGGAGGGGCTGTCCGAAAAACGGAGAGGGTGGCACCCAAAAACACTCCTTTCCATTGGGAAGCCAGCGTTTTCCATAAACGCTGATGCTACCCAATGGAAAGGAGGGGCGGGGCGTAGAGCCCCTTTAGAATTTTTTTCAAACAATATCTCTCGCAGAGGCGAAAGGGATGTGGAACTTTACAATGAGCACATACAAGCCAATGCAGACATAATCAAAGCTAATAACTAGGGCAAGGTCACCTCTGCTGTGTCTCTTCTCTCTCATACCTTGGGACAAGCTAATGGGAGTCCGGCCACGACCCATATGGTGATGCAGAAGGAAAGTGCAGCTCTCTTGTTAATAGACTTTGACGGTTTAACCATGGGTGCCATCACTCCTGAAGAAACCCAGACGAGGGCCCATCTATCAAAGTTCCAGGGTCCCTCACCCACCCCGTCCCCTGACCTAAGACCATGCTTGAGGTCCTGCTGGCCAGGCCAGCGCCTCCATTAAGGGTAGTTATGAACTTGTTTTTCTCCTTGTACAGCTGCTGGAGCTCAGGCCAGGCCAGCTCGCTCTCACCAATCCTGCAGACAAATTGCTCTGAGATGAATTGATGTCAGCAGCTATCGGGCTTTAAATGGGATGAACAAACTGGGGGGTCTCTCACAGGGGCGTGGCCGATGTAATTAAGGGCGTGGCTTAAAACACTGTAGCTAAAGGTCTGAACTTAGCATAGTGTGCCTACCCACTGGTATGTTGCTGTTTCTGTCCGTTTATCCAGCTATTTAACACAACAAATAACATTACACCTACTACCAGCAAGGACTATTGGCTTTGTCAATGATTGTAAATTGCATAAGATAAATAAGCAACAACTCTTACTTTTTTGTATATAATAGTGAAAATTTCTTCCATTATTGTGCATGAGGTTTTGGCTTTAGGTAGAGCTACCTACTGACTTTCAAGCTAAGAAAGCAGGTTAGAGCCTCACGTCCCCTCAACATCCTGTGAGTCAAAACATGAATATGTGCTTGTGTTTTTTAAGTGGTGCTCATGTAAAGCGCTCCAAGTTTGCGCTATATAAAACTGAAAAATGAGGCACTTTGAAGTTACATCAAAAGCAGTGATGGATGGTACTATCGCAGAGTGAAGCTTTTTTTTCCACCCTGAAGGTAAAAACAGAGAGCCCGATAGGGCCCAGTTTTGGCACCTGCTTTTAGGAACTGGCGGTGCTCTCAGCACCGACAGGACCCGGTGCACTTAAAGCCCTGGCAGCTATTGACCCCTTGGTATGCGGCAGTAATTCCATGAGCGCCACCTACGCACAAGATGGACTGAGGCCCTGAACATTGCCTTGCACCTACCAAGCAGTCACGTCTCCTCGATGAGAGGAACAGGTCCTCCGGGACAAGGTGGCCCCCGCTCTTGAGCATATGGGAGAAACTGCTGTATTGCAGCTCTCCAACCCCTGGCAGGCGCGCACATGAAATGAATGAAAGCGCCGCTGAATGATGTGATTTGTTGTCAGCCCAGGCGTGAAGTACACGAGCCGGGCGCGTTTTTTTTTCGAGGGGGCTGGGAGTACAAGGAAACAATGACATGCCTCTCGCAGAAAATCTATGAGGATTCAAAGCAGGGCTAGATTGTTGAGGGCAGGAATACTGGGATCCTAGGTTATTCCTTCTGAGCGAGCTTCCGAGACTATAGTCTGCTCGAACTTCTGCTTGCTTGAGCTCACTGCTATTTTAGGAAGTCTGCCCAGCGGCGGCATAGACCTTAAGTGTTGTATGTGTAAGAGGCGTGCGGCTGCCATGCTCTGTCAAGAAGCCCTGTAGGAAGAAGTACTGGGGACATGAAGCCATATTAACCATGAATGCAAACTTAACAAGAACAAGACGTGCAGGGCGAGTGCCGGTCGGCGAGAAGGGGCGGGACTGCGAGAGCCGATTCCGACGCGCGCCTTCGGATTGGGCCGCACAACATCACGTGAGCTGTCTACGGTAGAAGCTCATGCGAGCGACCCGATCCGAAGGCGCGCGTCAGAATCCGACGCCGCCATAGGGAATGCTGGGCTCGCGGCCAGCTCTTGTCTCCCCTCGTCGTTTTTCGGCTGAGGCGCCGACTATAGTTCTCGCTGCGAGAACGCGCTTAGCGCGTTCGTTGTAGCGAGACCTAAAAAACGAACACCCTATTTGACAAAGATCCTCTATGAATAGTGGGGAGAAAAGGACAGCCTCATGAATTGGGAAATTGTATTTCAGGCCTGAGGCTCTGATTATTGCTTCTCTTCTTTGCTGCCAAAACACAGCAGTCAATGAAAAAACGCTTTACTTTATAAAAAACTATATTTCCCATGATTCTTTGCCACCAAACCACCAATTATATCTCAGCAGGCCATATAAGAGTCACCATTTCCTTCATAAGAGTCTCTTTCTTTGCTGCTTGTAGCTGAGATAAGTGGCTCTGCATTTGTTTATATTTTGTGATGTCAATATTGTGCGGTTTTGCTCACTGTAAAGTAGTCTAATCAGCTGTGCCCCCTGCGCGCTCGCATCCGAGGGACCGAGCTGCCTGTTTGTGTCCATCTTAGAGAGACTTATTTCTCCTGCCTCCGCGACTTGGCAGCGCGACTTGGCCATGCAAATGTCTCGGGCCCTCCTGTTGCTTTCGGGAGCGGCCCCTATACAGGTTTGCTCAAATTCTCTTCTATTTTGACCCTCTGACATCGCGGTCTCCTCATGACACAATCAGAGCCTTCCCTAATACAGGCACAGGCCCAATCTTACTGCGAGCCTGCCATTTCCGACGGACGTATGTAGCTCAATTGGACTTGTTTGGGGGTTTTTGGGCTACACACGACCGTACTAGATACTCCCTCCTTGTGGGAGCAATTAGCTATGCTCGGCTGAACGCTACCTCTTGAAGGCAGTGTGGGTTTTTCGGCCTGGCTGTAATAACTAAGCTGCCCTTGGAGTGAGTGCAGTCACCATTAAGTCTTTGGCTCGTGACGTCCTGGACTCTGGGGCTGTAATGATTGGTGACTACAGCTTGTGCTGAGGAGCTAAGTACTGGACTGATTTCAATTGTGTGCAAGTGGGGTTGGCTCCCCCTTACTGATCCTTGATTGGATAGACTTGGCATTTACCCTTGATCTGATTACTAGCTGCCTGATAATGGAGGATTGGGTTCCCTTTGAGGAGGAGTATGAATCCTATTATGAGGCGCAACAGGGACCCCAGCTGGAAGACAATTTAGTCGACGCTCTGGATGCTTCGGTCCAGCAGTCAGTCAATCGGACTTTTGAGAATGCTGTCCCCAGTACAATGAAACAGGCTTTGGCAGCCGCCCTCAAACCTATTACTGCGCAATTCGAAAATTATGCGAAGCATGAAGGTTTTCAGAACTCTCCAACTCCAGACCCCCAAGCAGGCTCCTCAGAGGAGCCGCGTAAAGTTAAAGCCAAGTCTTCAGAGTGGTCTCATGCAGGCATCCTGACGAATCTCCCTCAGGGTCATATGGGTGATCATGGTTATTCAGCCACTTCATCTTCAGGAGGTGCACTGTCAAAGTGCAATGAGAAAGCTCACACAGACACTACTGACACAGATGCTTCCCATTTAGATCATGGAAAACCACCTAAGTAGAAAAAGGCGAGAAAATCTGCCTTAGCTATGCCCAGTGTTCCCGCCCTGAGTCTCTCCAATACCTTTACTTTTTACCCTGCGGATATTGTCCACCTTCGCTCATCGGATTGGGCTCCTGTGCCGGAAGTATCGGAGTATCTTCATGAAAAGCTGAGAAAAGGCTTTGTAAAAGAAGTGCGCAACCGCCTTCGGGTGGAATGTCCCAGACTCGGCATTCCTGATAAGGTGGCTGAAACCTCAGAAATAGATCCCAGCATGCTAATCTTCCTGAAAATTTTTGCGAAGGAACCCCAAAAGGGTAAAGAGCGCACCTGGCGTTGCTGTCGGGACAAGATATTGGACTTGGCTGGGCCTCTAGCTAATACTTTAGAAATGGCTTTTGTGGCAAAGGAGTCCGCTGCTCCTGTGGATCCTAATATATTGGCTGGCAGGACCCAATGAGCAATGTGCTTATTGGCGAACGCAAATTGCCCCTTATTCACGGACCGGCGTAAGTCACTTCTTAGGAGAATGAACTCTAACCTCACAAAGCTTGCTTCGGCCGAAGCAGGTCCCTTGGCGGAAGGCAATCTCTTCGGAGATAAATTTGTCAAAGATGTGTATAAATATGTGGGTACCTTTACGTCATTAGATAAAGCCCACTCCAATATCAAGAGGGTCTTTCAGGCTCGTCTTTTTAACCGGGCCGGGCAAGGCAGGTGCTGCTCGCCAGGACAGTCCTCCTATCAAGGTCCCCCTAGATGGCCTCCACCAGAGGTGACACCTTCTACCTCACCTGACAAAGATTTTCCAGACACTGTTTTACCAGAGGCGTTCATAGAGTGGGATTTCAGTCCCAGGGTTCTACAGGTAAGACTTATCAGTACCTCAGTTATGCGTTTGGGGAGGCGTATTCAGTATTTCCTTCACAACTGGAGGATTCTGTCACAGGATGCGTAAATTTTACAAACAGTATAAGAGTTTAAACCGGAGTTTTATCTGACTCCTCACCAAGAGTCGTAACCTCAACAGCTACTTTTTTCCCAACAAGAGTGTGTTTTTCTATCTACAGAAATATAGGATCTTCTGCAGAAGCGTGTGGTGCCATTTTGCGACAATAGCACCTGCAGTTTCTGCAGCAATGTCTTCTTGGCCCAGAAAAAGGGAGGTGGTCACATACTCCAACCACTTCATAGTGTACAAGCATTTCAAGATGAGGGCATCCATCTGTTGACAGATCGGCTGCAGAAAGGGGATTGGATGGTCCGACTGGACCTCAAAGATGCATATTTAACGATTCCCATCATAACTCCTCATCAGCGATTTCTTAAATTCCGGTGGAGGAACAGGTGGTTCGAATATTTGGTCCTTCCTTTCGAGCTTTCTTCGGCACCATGATGTTTCATCAAGGTGATGAGCCTATCTCAGAAAGCAGCGAATACGCATGATAGTATATCTGGACGATATTCTCATCATGGCTCAATCCCAGTCACTAGCCAGTCTTCACTTACAGACCACAATAACTCTCCTGCAAGATTTGGTCTTTGTCATCAACGGACCCAAATCAGTTCTCTGTCCATCTCAGCCGCTAGACTTTCTTGGGTTTGTCATCGACTTTCACTCGGCACAGCGAAAGCTTCCCAAGTCCGAATTTACGTGATCTAAAGAAGGAATTGACGTTGGTTCTGTCCCGACAGGTGGTGTCTCTACGGGTGATTGCCTGTTTGGTGGGACTGTTGGCTTCCTCAATCCAAGCCATTCTTCCAGATCCTCTTCATTACCGGGCTCTCCAGCGACTACAAATTCAACCTCTACAGAAGGGTCTGTCTTATACAGATCAAGTTCCTTTAACACTGGAAGTGAGGGAAGAAATCCACAAGTGGTTAGGACATGTAGATGCGTGAAACGACAGAGCCATCTTCGGGTCCCAACCGGAAGTGATGATAGAATCAGATGCCAGCCGACCGGGCTGGGGTGCACGTTGCTGAGATATCGCCACAGGAGGCAGTTGGTCTCTCCAGGAATTATCTCTTCACATCAACTGTCTGGAATTGTTGGCAGTGTCCTTGAGATATGGACCCACTCCCCCATTGATGTTTCTTGTTGCATCCTTCTCAGGATGGACAACATTCCGGCAGTGAGATATATCAACTAGTTGGGAGGAACGTGGTCATCCCTGCTGGTGGAGATAGTCAAAGATTTTTGGCATTATTGTCTGAGTCACCAGATATTGGTGATAGCAGAGTACATTCCAGGTCACTCCAATGCGGTTGCGGACTGGAACTCCAGATACCTGACGGACTATATCGACTGGCAGCTCCTTCCCAGTCTGTTGCAATGGATACAGGCAGTTTGGGGACCTTGCACGATAGACCTGTTCACCTCCCGGTTGCACTGCCAGTTACAGGCACTCTTCAGTTGAAGGCCAGATCCGTTAGCGAGGGTGACAGATTCCTTTTCTGAGGACTGGTCAATGAATCTGAATTATGCGTTTCCCCCTTTCATTCTCATTCCCAGGGTGACAACCCAGATCGTCCGGCAAGCTGTGGAGATAGTCTTGGTGACCCCTCTGTGAAAATCCCAGCTTTGGTTGCCAATTCTGTTAGAAATTACCTGCGATTGTCCCAGCCTCCTTCTTTGGTCTCAGACGATGCTCCAGGGCCCTCACAGAGAACTGCATCCAATGATGCTGTCGAGGCAGTTGTCCCTGATGGCATGGAAGCTTTCAGGCAAGAGTGGGAATTGCTAGGCATTTCGGACACAGCTTAAAATTTCACACAACGGGCCAGGGCCCACTCTACCAGGAAAAGATATTCCTCTTTTTGGCGACGCAGGGTGTGTTGGTGCTTGGAATGGCACGCGGATCCCGTGGGGGCAGAATTCTCCTACATTGTGAATTTTTTGTCTGACAAGACCTCAGCTGGCTTATTTTACTGATCGGTGAATAATTTTGGATCAGCCATCACTGCAGGCCACACCCAAGTGAATGAAAAACCGGTAAGTATGCATCTGGTGGTGTGTAAACTAATTAAACGCATCAGGGTGGCTAACCCTCCCAAAGCTAAGTATTACTTTTTGTGGGATGTATCTTTGATCCTAGCTCTCTTTGACAGATGGCCAGTTAATTACCGGTTATCCAGGAAACAGTTGTTAGCTAAATTTGCTATGCTTTTATGTTTATCTGCCTGTAGACGTACTTCAGGATCTGAGAATTCTGGACTTAACAGGTAGAGTTTTCACTCCAGAAGGATTATCTTTTACCGTAACTGGCAGAACAAAGACTTTTTCTAGTTGCATAGAGTATTATGCTTTTCCTACTAATGTTAAATTATGTGTTGTTCAATGTTTGAAGGCTTACGAGGAATGTACTTGTTCATTACAACCTGGGGGTTCTTCACAATTGTTAATTGCTTTACAAAAACAGTTCAAACCAGTTTCCTCTGCCACAATTGCTAGATGGTTAAAATCAGTCATGGTGGAAGCTGGTATTGATACTTTAGACCTCATTCTGTTCGAGGGGCAATGGCCTCAAAATCTTTTATGTTGGGTTCAACTATTCAGGATATTATGAAATCTGCTGATTGGTCATCTGAGTTTACATTTAAACTATTCTCTTATAAACCTGTTGGCAAAATTACTGCTGTGGTATTTGATAAGCGCTAAAATAGAAATAAACTGAGCATCTGATCCTGAAATAGAATACAAAATTTGCTAGCATTCGTGCCAAGAATTTTCAAATCTATTTAGGACACGGAGGCAAGGATTATCCCGCCTGATTTGTATTTTAATTGTTATAATTTAACCCACCCGTATATATTTGCATTGGGTAAATGGATTTTACGGGTTATTTTTTCCCTTTCTTCAAGGGTCGGATCAGAAACTTGAATGATTCTGTCCTTTACTTGTCAAGGGTGACTAATTTTGTTCCAGTTCCTAGATGAACGGTTGCTCTCCTGTTTGATTGCCGTCAGAAAAGGCCCTGGGTGTTGTTCGTTGTTTACACAGTTGAATTACAGACTGTTCGGAGCAAAAAGAGAGGATCTTATGAAGGAAATGGTGACTCTTATATGGTCTGCTGAGATATGACTGGTGGTTGGTGACAGCGCATCATGAGAAATTTTGTTTTTTGTAAACGGAAATGTTTTTTTATTGACTGCTGTGTTTTGGCAGTAAAGATAGAGAAGCAATAATCCCCGCCTCCCTGTCCTTAATAGAATTGAAACTTCTTGGTGCAAATGCTAGCAAATTTTATATCCATCAACAGAGATGTGTCCTACTTCAAAAGAATGAGTCATTCTTCAGACCAAGGGAACTCTGGCAGGCGAGGTTCATTCCAGTCTTCTGCGACGCCTGAAACAGGGGTGCCCAAAGAGAGGCAGCGTGAAGACGTCTCCTGTCCAGCTGTCACCACCAGGTCCGGAGGGCATGTGTATTTGCCTAGCAGACTAACTGAAGAGGAGCAAATCTGTTTTTATTTATTTATTAATATTGCAATTTTCTGTTTAATGATTGTGTAACTGAATTTGAGCTTCAACTCGAGCACCTACTTTACTTTATCTATTAGAGCTTCCTGTTGAAGCTGACTTTTGTAACTATTTTAGAATGGCTCTGGCAGCTTGCCGGCGCCATTCTAAAAGAGTTACAAAAGTCAGCTTGAACTTTTGACCCAATCCGTTCCGCTTGCGGATTTTGCGGGAAATTCGCAAATCTCGCGGATTGCGAATTAACCGAAAATCCGCGAGCGGAACGGATTTTCCGCCCATGCTTACCGTCGAGCTATAGTTCCTTGGATGCACCGGAGTGGAAGTCCCCTCACATATGGCGAGCAAAGGAGTAAACCCCACAGGAAACTCTCAACACACCAATAAAGGGAGTGCCCAGCAACCTCCTGAAACACTGCCCCCAAATATCAATCTCGCATGTGAGACCGGATAATAAACAAAAAGGGCAGCCCTGCAGTCCCCACCCACTGCCACATATGAACAACATGACAACACTAAAGCACCAGCGCTGGAACGACCTGGGGCCAGGACACCAGGAGGGCTCCCCGCCCCTGTCCAGCACATGAACGGGGAGCATCCTGACCCCAGAACAGGAGCATGGCCAACCGGAGGACCGGAGTGGCCGCGCCGGGAGAAATGTGAAAAGACCAACATCAGAAACATTAAAAAATGCAAAAGAAACACTCATTCACCGCCAAACCATCCAGAAGCAAATCGGAACAGAGGCAGGAACCGATAGCACCAGCGTTCCGACAGCCGTCGGAGCAGAAAAAAACAGGCATGGCGGTGGGTGGGAGGGGCTTATGTAACCTTCGAACTTTGGATTTTTGGTGTTTTGATTGACTGGGTGGAGGCAGGACTGCCTCACATAGTAAAGACTGGGACGGGGAGGACCCATGAGGAGGTAATGCCCCCCCCCTTGCAGTGGCCTCTGGTGGAGAAGTTGTTGGCTTTATGGGCGGATGTACCTGATGTGCTCTCAGTGGTGGGCGGAGACTGGAATGATGTTATGAACCTGGCCAGGGATAGGAGTGGGGTTGAGGGTGAGGGGAAAGACCACAAAATTGAACTCACTGGTGACTAGCCTTGACTGGCTAGATGTGTGGCGGTGGGCTCATGGTGACAGAAGAGAGTACACGTTCCTCTCTGCGGTCCACAAAACCTTCTCCAGGCTCAACTATCTTTTTATTCCCCGGGCAATGGCTAGTAGGGTGGCTCGGGCTGAGATTCTGCCCCGTGGCCTATCAGATCACTCCCCGGTGGCCGTGGAGGTATATATGGGCCAGGGGTGACACCCATTTTGGTGGCGCCTCTCAGTGTGGCACCTACAGAATGAAGAGTATGATACCCACATGAGGGAGGCCATTGCTCAGTACTTCATCTCCAATGAGTGTTGGGACCATGTGGGAGGCATTGAAGCCCACTCTCAGTGGTGTCGATATATAATGGTGCGCAGCGGCTCGTAGCAAGCACAGGGAGGAGTTGATTCGGACGGAGGCCACAATAGAGGCACTTGAAAGCCAGACACGGGAGGAAGAGGGAGGGCAACATTGAGGCAATTACTTCAGGCCCAACAGTCTTATGCCGCCCTGCTGCTGGACGAGGCCTGTCAAGTCTGGCTGGCGACACACAGCAGGGTATATCAATGGGGGGACAAGTCCAGAAAGATGCTCCATCGGCTTGCCAGGGCACCTTTCATGCCCAGGCCCTCCCGGGTCTCTTAGACGAAAAGGGGATGCCGATTACTGATCCTGGTACTATAGAAGAAAGCTTCGCCACATACTACGCAGAACTCTATACCCCCCTAGAATGTTTGACCACGGCCACCATCGATAAATTCCTAGCCGATCTGCCTCCCAAGGCGGTGTAAGAGGAAGTATGTTACCTGCTAGAGATTCTTTTGACAGCCAAAGAGCTGGGCACGACCCTGGGAGAGCTCAATTCTGGAAAGCCCCCCGGTCCAATGGATTTCCGATCGAATTCTTTAGACGCTATAATATGCAGCTAGCCCCTAATTTTCGAGCCGTGGTGGAAGAGGCCCGGGAAAAGGGAGTGCTCCCACCAGATTGGAGACATGCAGAGGTGGTGGTGTTTCTTAAGCCTGGCAGGCCACAGGAACAGCAGGCCTCGTACCGTCCCATTTCCCTCCTCAATGTGGAGGCCAAGATTTTGGCCAAGGCATTGGCTAATCGCCTTCTGCCTCACATTTCGGCACTTATCACCCCGATCAGGTGGGGTTCATGCCCCAGAAGGCAAACAGACACAATATACGGCGAGCGCACGTCACAGTGGCAGCAGTTCAGCAGACCGGGGAGCTAACGGCGACATGGACAGGGCGTTCGACTCCCTGAGCTGGGTGTATTTATTTGCATTGTTACGCAGACTAAATCTGGGCCCCTGATTTCTTTCTTATTTAAGGCTCCTTTATACAGACTTTACAGCGACGGTGCGGGTGGTGGGTGTGGCCTCTTCCACCTTCCCAATCCAGAGGGGTACACGGCAGGGGTGCCCCCTATCTCCTTATTTATTTGCGCTGGCTATGGAGCCCTTAGCGGCGTGGGTTCGCATGGATGCACAGGTCCAGGGTTTTGAGTGGACCTAGGATATATCTGAGAGGATCGCGTTATATGCGGACAACGTCCTCTTTTTCCTCATGGCCTTAGACAAAACGGGACCGCGACTCCTAGAGATCATGCAGATCTTTGGAGGGACTCTATATGAACCCCCGCAAATCTACACTGTGCGTCCTGGGAGACCGTCCGAGGTTGGGCGCTTGGGCAAACACACTACAGTTGGCTGTTGGGGGGTTGAAATACTTGGGGGTGTTACTGTAGGATGTGCAGGCCATTTCCTGGGAGCAGAATCTGACACCAGTGTGGGAGCGAGTACGTGCGGACCGTAAGACCTGGGCACGTATGCCATTGACGCTGTACGGCAGGTCTGAGATCTTTACGATAGTGGTGCTTCCTCGGCTGTTGTACCCGCTGCAGAATCACCCGTACCCGATCCAGCCCAGATGGTTCCGGCTGGTGAACTCCGTGCTGGGGCAGTTTCTGTGGGAAGGGAGTAAGGTGCATGTGGCCATGAGAACATGCTTCCTATCCACTTACTGTGGGGGACTTGCATCCTCGGACATCCTCTCATACTATCAGGCCTCGCATCTACTGGTCCTCAACGAGTGATGGTACAGTGACAGGAGGGACCCGGCGTACGCATTGGCATGACTGCTCATGGGGTCGCACACATTGCATACTATTTTGTATTCGGCACCGCCACGCGACAAATTGCCGTTGGCCACACAGGTGGTTTTCCTGATATGGAGGCAGGCGCTGCGACGCATGGATTGGTGGAATACCTTAACCGGGGAGACCCCCCTGTGGAATAATGGACTCCTCCCAGAGCTGGCAGCCTTGCAGGGCTTCCGGGGATGGGATGATATTGGTATTTCGACTCTGGGGGATGTTATGAGAAGCACGACACTTAAGTCCTTTCAGGACCTACAGAGGGATTTCTCTATGCCCCAGACACAAATCTATAAATATCTCCAGTTTCGCCATGCCTTGTCCCCTACCCTGGAGGGTCTGGAATCACTTCCTGAATTCAGTCCACTGGAGGCAAAAGTTTTTATGGGTGATTCGGGGACAAACCTCTCTGATCTATCAATCCCTTGTCATACACTGCTCCACCTCCCTTCAGAAGCTCAGAGGGGACTGGGAGGCTGATGTGGATGCAGTGGAGGAGGAGGACTGGAGGGAGGCAATGGCGGCGCCCAAGGGAGCGGCTACAGCAATGCGTCTCCGCCTCATTCAGTTTAAATATCTTCACAGAGTCTACTTTACCCAGGCCCGACTGTATCGTGCAGGATTGATTACCTCCCCAGAGTGCCTCAAATGTGGCCGAGAGGAGGGTACATTTATACATACTACTTGGCGTTGTCCATCTCTGGAGCAGTTTTGGAGCGGGTGTTTGCGTGCCTCTCAGAGGTCCTGGGGTGGGAGCTCCCGCTTACACCACAGTTGGCTCTGCTTCACGTCATGGAGGGCATAGGGGGTAACATTTATAAAAGACACCTCATGCAGCTTGGCTTTACACTGGCAAAGCGGTATATCGCTAGGGCTTGGAAGGCACAGCGGGCCCCATCGCTGACAGCATGGAAGAACAGCTTAGATTTTTGTATGGGACTGGAACAGCCTATTTTTGTGGCCAGGGGCTGCCCAAGCAAGCAATTCAAGATATGGAAAAGATGGGCGATTACCAGGGGGTGTGGTTGGAGCCACCGGGGGCTGTGGAGGCGCATCCACTAGGACAAGTCTGAATGTGCGCTGGGCTGTGGGGGTACAGGGTGGGGGGACCAGGGGAGGTGGGTTATTGTATCGAAGATTTGTTGCTATACATAGAGGCTGCGGCTGTTAGACATTGTGCGACTTTGGGGGGCTGGGAAAGGGTGGTGGGAGTTTGGTTGTATTGAGCTACGTATTCTTAATTTTGTTTCCTGGATGAAACCTGCAAAAGTCAGTTGCCTCTGTGATAATGTATGGTATGATCCAGCAGACGACTCTGGTGTGCAGAGCTCTGCGCTGTGTTTGCAATTGACAAATAAAAATATGTTTTAAAAAACAAAGCCTGCAGGCTCGGGGATGGAGAGTCTTCAGGTGCTACCACCACTTTGAGAGGTAAGTTGGGATCTTGGAGGATAAGTAGGCACCCAGGAGTTGGGCATAGGGGGCCGTGGGGCGCCGTGTGCAGGGGGTCTTTGGACGTCAGGAAATCTTACCCTCAGCTGGTTGGGGTTGGAGGGGTCCCTGGTTGTGAGGCTACAGGCATCGTCAGGATCGTCAAGGAGGGTCTTTGGGCACTTGATTCCGGGTCACAGTCGCCGGGGGACGTCCCCATAGTCTTTGTCCACTTAGGCGCAGGCCGGGCTTGGCGGGTGCAGAGTGTGCTGGATTCGCGGTTCCTGGCTGGCACCAGGGGTGTTGCTGCTTGAGCAGAACCACTGCTCTTGGGAGTCCCAGTCTTTTAGAGGATCAAGGCAGGCAGGTCCTTCTGGGTTTTCAAGGTTGCTGTCCGCAGGAGAAGCCGGGTTTTAGCAGGAGCAGGTTCAAGGATCAACAGGCCTGTAGGGTTCTGGGACCAAGTCAGTTGGTGACGTCCTCTTGTTAGCAGCTGCACGGCAGGTCTTCTTGTTTCTTGTTCTTCTTCTTGTTTTCAAATCAGGATCTGAAGAAGGAATGTTCAGGGTGCCCCTAAATACTAAATTTAGGGGAGTTACAGGTACGGCAAGGGCAGGGACCAATGGGTGCCTGCCCTAGGGTGACTACACCCCCTATCCTGCTCCTCTCCTGTGGGATGGGGTCAAGGGCCTAGCTCTGATTGGGCAGGGCTCCCCATCCTCAAGATGGTGGTAGCCCGGAGTTGTGCTTCACCACGCCTCTCCCACCTGAGGGGTGGAGTTGGCACAGGCTGGCACACCCCTTTTCCTCACCTAGGGTTTCCCGCCTGTCTTCCTGCCAGAGTGGGAGTCAGAACTGGTGGGGGCCAGCTGCTGAGTACAGCAATTGGCCTGGGGAAGCTCATAAAACGTGGCATGCCTTTGAAGCTTCCCCTGCCCATCCTGGGGAAGGAGGCTTGGCACCTCGTCCCAGGATGTGCATTGTTTCAGGCCCCCGAGAGCGGCAAGCTATCGACCCAGGGGTCCAGAAACATGTCCGGTGGTGGCCTCGGTAACCACGCAGTCAGGACACTGGGAGTTGGTTAGGTTTCAGGGGGTATCTCTAAGATGCCCTCTGTAGTGCATTTGACATTAAATCCCACACTGGCATCGGTGTGGGTTTAATGTGTTGAGAAGTTTGATATCAAACTTCTCAGTCTTCAGTGTAGCCATCATGGTGCTGTGGAGTTCGTAATGATAATCTCCCAGCACCATATACTCTTAATGGCATCACTGCACTTACAGTGCCCAGGAATGGCCCTGGGTACTGTAGGGGCACCTGTGCCCACACCACTGGCATAGTGCACCCAGATAGAGGGGTGACTGATGTATGCCAGGGCAGTGTGTTTGCGGGCATGGCACACAGGGATGTGTGCAATGTCGACTCTTTGTTTAGTTCTGCACCAAGACACTCAGCCTGCAAAGGCAGTGACTGTGTATCAGGGTACAAGGCCCCTAAGGGTGGCACAATAAGTGCTGCGCCCATAGAGGTCTTCTCTAGTCACAATGCCCAGGGTACCTAGGGTACCATTTACCAGGGGCTGACATGTGGCCAGAGATGCCAATTGAGTTTTAGTTCAACACAGTTTTAGAGAAGGAACACAGGCCCTGGGCACCTGATTGGCAGGAGCCCAGGGCACACTCAGTCAAAGCACATCAGCAATTCAGCAAAAAGTGGGGGCATACCATGCAAGAAAGATGGCACTTTCTTACAGGGGGCTGAAGCCCTTTGAGACCTATAGGCATTGCGCGCCTGTTCACAATGTAGGATCTGGGCTGCTTTTCACTTACATTTTTGAAAGTGTGCTGAACAAATGCCTCTCTCTGGTCGATGCTGCTAAAAATTTTAAAAAATGTATTGTTATGTTTTCCCGGACTCGGAGCTGGTTCCATGTACTGACCAGCACAAAGACGTATTTGAATAGTGCTGTTATTCAAAAGCTCACAACTGATTTTTTAAGTTTTCTTTGTTTCACATAACACAGGATGGATAAAGGCCGTAGCTGTGTGTGAGTTCAATCAGGGCCAGCTTTAGGACTTTAGTGCAGTCGCACCTGGCACTGACCTTTTGAGGTGTGTGGGGTGGGGTCACAGGGTTTTTACAATAACTTTTGAGTTTGAAAGCAGGTGCTGCTAGTTTGCTTGGGTGGCCATCAGTCTTGAGTCAACATTAAAAATGTCAAGATAATGACAGTGATTAATGCTCCTGCTGGAACCCTCAATGGGTTAATGTGCCTGCTACAAAGAACGTGTGACTGACACATACCTTGATCACAGAACTGACTGTGAGTGAACAATGAGTGAGTGAACAATGAGTAGACCTATAAAAAAAATAGATGTATACCACAGATAAGCTTTGGCGATGTGAAGGGTACTGTTGGAGGATGGTAGTAAGGGAATTCATGGAGAAGGTGGTCAGTTGGGGGCTGACAAAACGATTGTCATCCTGGGTCAGCAGCGCTAACGCCTGCTGTTTGTCAGCCTCATCCAGTAGTCTCAGAGTTACATAACCCACCACCATTTGCAGCAGAATGAATACCATAGTTTTCAGGGTAGCATGCATAGTTTTCAATACTCTTACATTCTTTTAATTGGAAACCATGTTGTGATACATTACGTCATCATAGAATAGAAGGTCTGCTTGTTCCTAAGCACATGGCATATTGCAGCATCACAAGTACAAGGAATTTCTAGGGCCACTGGAATTATGCTTTATATTTGCATAATTATGGATTTGCCTCATAATCCATCATCTGAAACAGAAATCTGTAGATTTAAACCAAATGAAAATGTTGTAGCTTAAACAAATCAAAAGATCAACAGTTACTAAAAGAAGTTGAGACATATGTTTGCGTGCATGGAAGGCCCTTCGCAAAGGTTGGCTGGGCATCTTTCAGTTAGTTACCTTTCTATACCCATCCTAAGGAGGTGAAATGTTTGCGCAGACAGGATTACCATGTATAAAAAAATTATAAAAGAATGAAGTAACACTATGAAAGCATGTGCTTTATTATCCCACATAATTTGCCTATTCTTGTTCCATATTTCAGCCAATTTGGTGCTTTTCTCTGCTGCAGAATTCCAGGAGCCCTGGGTATTTTTGTTCAGCTTTTGTACAGTACACAATGTGCCATTAGTATATTTGCATTGAATGTATAGACACTGACAAACATTCTCTCACACATTGTCACTCACCTTCTACAGTCTTGCAACACATACACACACCTTCGGGTCATCTACTGTCTTTCTCTGGGAATGCACCCTGCATTCAGACAACTCACTCCTCATTTTCGCCCTTCACTTTCTCGCTCACCCTGCACTCACAGCGATCACAATGCACTTACACTCTTCACCATGCACTCACACCATTCACCCGCTCACCCTGCACTCACAGTGGTCACTCTGCACTCACAATACACTTGTGCCGTTCACCCTGTACCTCACCCTGCTGTCACAGGAGCAGACTACTCACACTGCACTCATGTGATACTTCATTCACCTGTGCCCCTCACTGCTCAATCTGCAATCTCACTCAAAGAAGCCCATCACTAACCATGAATTAATTTGTCCCACTCTGCATTTACATCCGCACACAAATTCATATGGTCACCTCACTCACCCTGCAGTCACTTCTCTTACCCTGTTGCATCACTCACCGTGCATTCACATGGGCACTTCTGCCACCCACACAGCGCACAGGGTTAATGTGCCTGCTACAAAGAACGTGTACCATGCAGATCACAGAACTGAGTGTGAGTAAACTAGGAGCAGCGTTATTACAAAATGAAATGTTTGTCAGAAAGGTGCTATAGAAAGATGAGGTGCATTCTTGGTGAGTTCATGGAGGAGGAGGAAATGGAGGAGGGGTGGCAAAAAAAACTGTTGCGCAGACAAGTACAGTGCCAGCCCTGTGTGCGAATGTTAGCCCCCCGAAGTTCAGGGCTAGTTGCTCCCCTGATCACAGCATCCGTCATGGGCTGCATTTAACATAAATTCTTTCAAAAGGCAAACCATTAGCCCCACATTTAGAAAAGAAAGGCAGCAAGTTTTATATATTGCGAACTCAACCCAAAAGTTTTAGAGCGATTTAAATGATTTTTTTTTTTTTGTATGCATGGGGTGATTAATTGATTTGCTGAGAATCACAGGATGCTAATCTGACTTAAGACTCAAAACCCATCTCCTAAGTTAGCAGCTCGAGCATTAAGCCATAACCTCTACCACAAGAGCGGAAGAATTTTCAATATTATATACAACAAACAACCATTGACAAAGCCAATAGTCCTGGCTTCTTGTAGTATATATTTGGATGCAATGACAGAAGAAGCAAAATATCAGCCAGGTGGCACACTATATGAAATTCAGATTTTTTGCTTAATTGCTTTTAAGCCATGCCCTTAATTGCATCGTATACGTCCCTTTGAGAGACCCCCTTAGTTTTTTCATCTCACTTAAAGCCCTGGTCTACATGTGCGGCCTGGTTCTTGGCGCACAAAGCTTTGGCTTCGGCGCACAGAGACCTTACTCTGCCACACACAGAGGAAAAAAATTAGAAGGAACATTGATCATGAGTGCAAGACACTACCTGTAAATAGATCAATGTTTAAGCCAGCATTTAAGGCTTAAGAGACTGAGAAAAAACCTATCAACATAGCTAACATCTGTCATATGAGGACGAAAAGGATAGGCAGAGAAAATTAGGGTCCTGCCTGTATCATGGATTGAAAGGGCATTTGATCAATGCTTGCCTGACCCAGCCAACTTCTGCTTAGAAATGTTCAAAAAACTAGAAAGCTCACCTTTTCACCTGGAGTTCGGAGCAAGTTCAAATGATGTTTCCCAGCCTCAATTAACAAACAGCTCAGGATTCCTCTTCTATTCTGGAATACTGTCCCTGTGCTTATTGGCTGTGGCACCTTGAATAACAATCTCTGTTGTGCTGGGGACCACTCTTTTCTGCTTACATTCCAATAGCAGTGGAAGTTGTGGACAGAACCCTGGTTACATCTGGCTTGGAACAGAAGAAACCGAAAACCTGACCTTACAGCTACTAGCTCATCTAAACATTCTCAATTTTGACCTTATTTCAAATCCACATCATCCACTAATCCTTGGTATTAATTGGCATAACTACTACATCAATTGGTCAGCTAGGAAACTTGTTCTATAGTCTGAATTTAGAGTGGATAATTGTAGGATTCACCATCCTTTGGCAGTTCCTAACCCTAAAGTAGACCATCCTGCTCAATATGTGGCAAAACGGTCTTCAAATCATGAAGTGTATCAAGATTACATAGAGCTGTTTTCTGAATCCAAAGTACTGCCTCCCCTCCAAACCTTTGTTGGTTCAATCAAATTATTACCACATGCTGTAGTACCCTTTGGCTTGATTTTCTCACTCTCTCCCTTCGAAAAAAGCCTCTCTCAAATATCTCAAAGGAAATCAAAACAACCTGCTGATTGTTCTATTTAGGTCTCCTGCAGGAGCGACTTTGTTTTTTGTCCCAAAAAAAGATGTGAAAGAACTTCTGCTCCGTATCTACTGTAAAAGATCACTAATCTCTTCCCTTAATTTTCTGACACTCTAGAGGAGGTGCAAGGTAGATCTATACTAAGATGGACCTTTGAGGAGCCTACCATCGCATACAAATTGGGACCGGGTATGAACAGTAGACCACCTTCAGATGCTGTAGGAAAGTAGGATCTGCTTCATATGGTTACCCCCACTTTTTGCTGATGTCTCACTGTTTTTGACAAGTCTGACTGGGATAATGCTATCCAGGAACCCAGTCTATCTGCTTTCTCCCTTAAATTGCTATATATGTATTATAGGTACACTACAAACTGGGGAACCGATGCCCTGGTACATCATGTACCCAGGGCATAGGTACCCCAGAAGCCTCCCAAGGGCTGCAGCATGTATTTTGCCCCCCATGAGAGACCATTCAAAATGACACGACAGGCCTGCTACAGAAGACTGTATAAGAAGGTGCTTGCACCACTTACTTAGATATAGGTTCACTATCTAAATCACTACACTTAAAAACCGATCAGTCCTCCTGTGGTAGGACTTATTAATCCTGAAGGCAGGGTGCTAGGTTTTATGTGAAAGGGTGCCCCTGCATGAGTAGGGCCCCTCTGCTGCCTTCGGAGACCGTTCTCCGGGGTTGTCTGTGATGCAGCCAGACATCTAAGTTTAAGTGCATTATAACCTCGCAGTAAATGCTAACATTAAAACGGCTGCTTAGAAACATGTTGTGTTTGGTGTCAAACACCTTGGAATCATTCCTCCCACACCAGTAACTGGTGTGGGCGGCATACCTCCCACACCAGTAACTGGTTTGGGAGGTATGATTCCACCCTCTAGAACCACCACAGTGGGTCACCGGTCTACCCGGTACCAGCTTTCGTGACATGGGCAGCACAAAATGGATGCTGCCAGCCACAGACACGATTCTGCTCTCCTGCTGCTGAGCCAAGCATGCACAGAGGAAGGCATGACAAAAGGCATCCTGTCACAAGGAGATGTTACCACCTCCCCCACAGGATTTTGTGTATTGGGGCTGGGTGGGTGTTCTCTGAGAGTGCCAGAAAGTCTGCACTGGGGGCACATTTGGTGTCCCTGTGCATAGTCCAGCTCAAACCAGTTCTGGGAACCATTGGCTTCTGCTCTGACGCGAAACTGGACAAAGGACATGGGTGTAGCCACCCTTCTGTCCTGCCCTTCCCCTATCAGGGTCCACAGAATCTTCCCAACCCCTTCTTATGGGTATAAAGTTAGTTACCTGGCTACAGGACTTTAGATTTTACCTGGACCAGAATCTGCTAAGAAGATGCCAAGTACTTCGACTTATTGCACTACCATTGCACGACTGAATAATCTCCCTTGTATTAAAGGAGTTACTCCACTGCAGCGGCAGGCACCTAAGCCCATCTGGCTGGCTTGCTTCTCCAGAGATCCTGCAGACTCCGAAGACTTCAGCAACACAGGAGGTGTGTTCCCGAAGGTCTCTGAGGTAGATCTGACCTCTCAGCGATTCTGAGATCAGTATCCCTTATGGGGGTCGTGCAACCCGAACCCCTGTGCACCGGGTACATTTATGCATATGCTTGTTGGCGTTCCCAGAGCTTGTGCATTGGACTCCGTGTAGTCTTGACCCAGAGCAGTATTTGCACTGAAGATATCCGGCCTCCACTCACCGAGTGCTCTGTGGGCTAGTGCTTTGCAAACTCGCTTGAGGTCTTTCACGCGATCCCTGGTCAGTTGGCCTGTGGGTCCTGGCGAGGGTCATCTTGTTTGTTCCTGGGATTACCTGGTTGCGCCAGACATGCCTTGACTCCCCATAGCTTGGAGAGTCCCCTGGACCTTGCTTGCCCACACCGTAACCTGTTTATTCTGTCCGAGTGGGTTGCATGTGCCAAGACTTGTTGGTGCTCCAGCCAGACAGCGACCCCCTCAGCACTCGACATCCTTCGTGGGACAGCTCACCTCCGGTTCCTGGTCGTCCTCGGCTTCTCCAGGTCCCCATGGTTGCAGAGTCAAGCATCCTTTCTTCGCACCTGAAGCACCCGACATTGGTAGGCATTTTGATGTAAATAAATAATTTACTCTTAATTTCTATGCAGGTAAGTACTTAATCAATAATAACTCAATCGGAAATGAAAGAAAACAGAGTCCGTGGTGTTAGAGTTCTTAGGGGTTTTATTCCTTAGAAAGGAATGGTCAAGACCAAATTATCATGTTCCGAACACCACACAGGGTGTC
Source organism: Lissotriton vulgaris (assembly GCF_964263255.1). Lineage (NCBI taxonomy): Eukaryota > Metazoa > Chordata > Amphibia > Caudata > Salamandridae > Lissotriton > Lissotriton vulgaris. The sequence goes on along the minus strand of NC_141693.1, from coordinate 1,830,583,216 downwards.
AGAAGGGATAGAGCGCGCTACATTTTATTAACAGTACATAGCTTATATACTTATTTTGCATCATTGGAAACAGTATAGAAGGCGTAACAGCAGAGAGAAGACAAGATAACAGTATACACGTGGTACATGTGCGTAATCAAGAGGCGTGAACTAGAGGTGTGTTCTAGAAACGTCACAGGTAGGTGTCACCATAGGGGTGGCACTAACAGAAAATATTGCAATGTCAGCAGAAATCGGAAACTTGGATGCGCGCGCAGCTGCATGACGTGTGCATGACATGGAGTCGGAGGGTGCTGGGGACTTGACATTTGCACTGACGGAAAGAGACAGAAGTCTGGCATGTCAGATCAACTTGTGTTTCTATCATATCTGATATCTGATGTTTAGGAACTAAGCTATCTGGGCGGAAAGGTCTCTGGGGCAGAAGCTATTCTATACTGACTGTGAGTGCATGTATAAGCGCCTGAGTGTCTGTAAGAGAAGCGTGGGGGCACGGGGCCTTCCAGGGGAGCATGGCAACAGAAGCTATGAATTACTTGAATTAGTTGCATAGAGACAGGTCGGCCCTTTGGCCCTGCAGCTGAGGAAGGATGTTTACTGGAGCTAGCAGGCAGGAATGTATTTTCGGGGAGGGAAACAGATAACTCGAAGGTTATAGTCAATCTTGGCAGGCAGCAGGCTGAGCCGAGCGCGAGGGGCCGCGCTGAAAGTAAGTCAGAGTTCACGAGTACGGGGGCTGCCTGGACAGAGATTCTCGGAGTCAGAAGCCAGAAAAGAGGTTCGGTGGCAGAGATTCAGGGCCTACTTCAGCCAGAGCTGAAAAACGTAGGAGTACACTACAAAAAGACGTTGGCATAGCATACTTAGGAACGGACCACTCAACCCATTCATGGTGGGTCTGAAAGAGGACATGTTAACGTTGGACGCAAATGTATTTGCGTCTTCATAGCTGGCACAGGAGGGAAGTTACATGCACTTTAACTCGTACATGGAGACGGTGGGGTACTCGCTAGGGAACACAACTTGACCATAAAATTTATATTTCCTCATTCCCTCCTTGTTCCCTACGGACCCTTCATGATATATCGATCCTCATGAATCGATCAGTTTGTTCTTGTAACATTATATGTTCATCTTTTTTCCTTTGACGATTTGAGAGACAACTGGAATGTTCAATGCAGGAAGTGGCACACAGTCCACATATTGCCGGTCCACATTGTAGACACAGGCAGCAACTGAATACTATGACTAGGCCAATGCCTAGGAAGGATAGGATCTTCCATCCCCAAGCTGTTAACGTTGTCCAGAACCAACCAGACCAAGTCCAGGTGCCTGGATTCTGATGTATTTGATTTGCAATTTTATGCAGACGGGTAATAGCTTGATAGACAGATGGTGCATTTTGTGGGATGAAAACGCAGCAACTTGACCCGATGACCTTACAGGCTCCACCTCTATCTGCCAAGATGACGTCAATAACAAGACGATTTTGAAGGACAACAACCCGCATAGCAGATTGCTCCTCTGTTAAGTTACCTAAGGCGGAGGCAGTTTCATGTACTACTGCTTCAAGTGTTCTAGTTAATCTACGTATTAATTTACTGTTTTGGACAGGTCCTAGAAAGAAAAAGAATCCTTTATTGAAATCAGTGTACTGTTCCCATGCCGTTTCTGTGTAGTCGACAAGTGGGATATCTCTTCTGGATCTATTCTTGACTAGATTCGTGTTTCTATGGTAATCAGGGGGAGCTAAAAAAACAGGTGGCAGAAGGAATGCAATATAACAGGTACCATCCCAGTCTGGAGGCAAACGTATGTATGCGGTATGACCACAAACAAAATAAGAGTGACTGATAGCTTTGAAAGACGATTTACCCTGATCACTGAATTCGACCACAGTAGTGCATTTACTATGACCTACGTGTACTGAACCTTTCTTTCGGACACACAATTCACCTGTGACTGGTAATACTAACATATGGGGCAGAACTGGAGCGGCTTCGGATTCAACAGTAAGGATCATGAGACTAATTGTGTAGTTACCTAATCCATATACTTCATTTTCTAGATCAGTTCCTATTCGAGTAGGGAGTCCCCCCTTGTCAGGGTAACAGACATCTAACAGAACTGAGTTCAAGTTTCCCCAAACCCAGCCTCCATCGAAAACAGCAATATCAGGATCTAAGGAATTAATTATTTTAAACCATGCACCACAGGAGCCATTGTGAGTGAACGGGTACGGAAAGAGGGGCAGAGCTCCCTTGTAATTCTGGTAGGGAGGGAGTCGGCCACATATCCAGCAGTCGGTAGCATTATTTGTCTGATGGGAGTGGTGTAACATACTAATGAATGTGTTGTTACGCAGCGCAAGTCTGTAAGAGAGTTCATGTGCAGGTAATTCACTAAAAGTGTGTTCAGCAGAGACATTGTAAGCAGATTGTTCACGCCTGAAAATAGGCCAATAAATGGGTAGCAGAATGCTGGCAATAATAATTAGAACACTTAAGAAAAACATTATTAATAGTGTCACTATACAGTGACTACGCAGTGATTTGCAGTATGTACGTTTCTTTGCTTCTCTCTCTCTCTCTCTATCTCGATCTAGGGGATACATGTCAGAAACTATTTAACCGATTCACCTAGGGGAGGACTTAAACAATTAAACTGTCTGACTTGCTAGATCGGAGTTTCATACGATATTGTTCTTGGGGAGTCTTTTCTCGTTCGGTAACGGTAAAGTCACTTTGTTTTATACAGTCTTTGGTGGGGGTGGACGAGTCAGAGTCCTGTTTTAGTTCGTTTTTTAGTTCATTGCAAAGCTTGATGTGACTCGTGTGGACCCACCCCTTTCTCCCCTCTATCTTCACGGCGGTCCTCGTGGTGAGAAGAACGGTCTTCGGGGACTTCCAGCGGGGCTCCAGCGGACTTTTCCGGTCGAAATTCCGGACGAGTACCAGATCCCCAGGACGGACCTCGTGCGGCTTTACATCAGTGTTGTCAGGGAAAGCTGCGGCAACCTGTGAACGACATGATTGGAGTGCAGACATCAAGGAGGCAAGGTAATCTGTCAACATATTGCAATCAACATCAGTGATTTTCTTCGGAATGGGCGTCCCCCACATATTCGGTGGTCTGCCAAAGACCACTTCGTACGGGGATAGCCCTGATCTCGAGTGGGCGACCATTCTCATGTAGAATAGTGCCACGGGCAGGGCGACTATCCAGTCGACCCCTTTCTCCTGACAAATCTTTGCAAGACGTAATTTTAGTGTCTGATTATGCCTTTCTACAAGGCCTGCTGCTTCGGGATGTCGGACACAATGGAACTTCCACTGGTATCCTAGCAGTAGAGAAACTTCTTTCATTAATGCAGATGAGAATGGCTGACCGTTATCTGAGTATACGACACGGGGCAAGCCGTATCGTGGGAAGAATTCACGAACCAGCTGCTTGGCAGTGGTCGGAGCAGTGTAATCTGATACTGGGTATGCTTCGGTCCAGCGGGACAGAGCACAGACAACTACGAGAACATATTTAAAACCTCAACAGCGGTCCATCTGGATATAATCCATCTGGAGGACTTCAAAAGGGTGATCGGGAGGATGAAATCCACCTTGCTCTACAGGGACGCTTTTACCTGGATTGAACTGACAACAGATCATGCAAGTACGCACTTTCTGTTTTGCTGCTGCTCGTAAGTGTTTGTTGTACCAGAGATTCTGTAGACTGTCTAACATCGCTTTCTCTCCTAGATGTGCCGGGCTATGTGCTGTATTTATCATGACTTGAACCATTGAGTCAGGGAGAAACCATATAGATTTTTCCTTCGTTATCCAACCTTGATCTGTCTGAATCCCTCCTAGTTCAGTCCATTTCTTTATTTCATCTGGAGTAGCATGTGTCTGGATGTCAATTACGTCTAGGGCGGGATCTCTAACTGTCATACACTTTGTCGGTACTATTGTCTTTGTCACATCAGTAATCTGGGTGTGAGTCAGTGCTGTATGTTTTGCTGTCTGGTCTGCCAGGTCGTTACCCTGGGACACAGAATCTGTAACTTTAGTATGTGCTTTACACTTCATGACTGATATGCCCGAAGGCAAATGTATTGCTTCTAACAGTGCTTGAATGAGGGGACCGTGTTGAATCTTGGCCCCATGAGAGGTCAGGAAACCTCGTTCTTGCCAGAGGACTCCGAAGTCGTGTACAACTCCGAATGCATAACGTGAATCTGTGTATATGTTAACATTTCTGTTTTTGGCTAGAATACAAGCTCGGGTCAGAGCGATGAGCTCTGCTGCTTGAGCAGACAGTGTGTCAATACGATGTGTTTCTTTAACTTCAGTTTCAGTGGTCACGGCATATGCGGCCACTAATTCTCCTGTACTTGTTCTCATGCATGAACCGTCCACATAAAGTGTCAGGTCTGGATTTGTCAATGGAACATCTGTTAAATCTCGTCTAGGCTTTGTTACTGCATTAATGATTTCTATACAATCATGTGGGGCTGGATCCGTCATAACTGTTGGTAACAGTGTTGCGGGGTTCAGGATGCTGCAGCGTCTGATTTCTATGTGTGGCTGGAATAGTGTTAATTCATAACCTGTCAGTCGTGCTATAGTCAAGTGTTGAGTCTGGGTTCTGTTTAACAAAACCTCTACAGAGTGTGGTACTTGAACTGTTAACTGATGACCTAAAACAATTGAATCACTCTGTCTGATTGCTAACGCTGTTGCTGCTACAGACTTTAAGCACGCAGGGAGTGCCTGGGCTGCTGAATCCAATGTACTTGAAAAATAAGCGCAAGGCTTATGTGAACCTGCTTGATCTTGGGTGAGGACAGACAACGCTGTACCATCACGTTCTGTAACGAAAAGTGTAAACGGTTTGCTGTAACATGGTGTCGCTAAAACTGGTGCTTGACATAAGGCTTTCTTTAATTCTTCAAAAGCTTGTGTGTGTTCCTGAGTCCAAGGGAGGGCAGTCGAAGTTGCTGCCTCCTGTGTCGTTAACTGAATGAGTGGTTTAGCTAGAAATGCATACTGGGGAATCCATTGTCTGCAGTACGAGGTGAGGCCTATGAAGGCCCGCACTTCCTTTTGTGTCTGGGGTTGCGGCATATTTACAATTAACTGAATGTGATCGGGAGTGAGCTGTCTCCCCACTTTGGACAGCAAGTGACCCAAGTACACAACGTGCTGAACACAGAATTGTAGCTTCGAAGGAGACACCTTGTGCCCCTTGTCGGCCAGGAAATGTAAAACTGTCAGTGATGCTTCTTCACATTCGGGCTCACTTCGTGCGGTGATCAGCAGATCATCGACGTATTGCAGTAAAGCGGTGTTAACTGGCATTTGAATGCAATCTAGTTGTCTTTTCAGTGCTTGACTATAGATGCTGGGGCTTTCTGTGAATCCTTGAGGTGCGCGCGAAAATTTGAAACTGCGTCCATTTAAACTGAATCCGAAGAGATATTGGCTCTCTGGATCAATAGGCACGCTGAAGAAGGCGTTCTTGAGATCAATTACAGTAAAGAACGTTGCTTCTGAATCAATGGCAGTCAATAGAGATGAGATATCGGGGACCACAGGATACTGTGGAATAATGCATTTATTTAATTCTCGAAGATCAATCACCAGCCGATATACTGGCGGTGCATTGGGATCTGTACGTTTAAGAATCGGAATGATGGGTGAATTACAGATATTGGAGTCGGTCTCGACGACCACTCCTTGGGCAATGAGCTCGTCAATGATTTTCAGTAAAGCCACTACAGCATCGGGTGGTAACTTGTATTGTCTGATTCGGGGTAATACAACACCTGTTTTGAGTGTAACACGGTATGGTGTGATATGCATGCAGCCTACATCAGTTGGGCCTTTTGCCCACAAGTAATCTGGTACATTTTTCAATCTGACATCGAATTCTCGCAAAACATAATGACCCTTGAAATCCCGCAGAAAGAGTCTAACCCCCTCCGGGGAACAGCATATTATAGCTCCTAGAGCCTTCAATGTTTTAATTCCTAACAGATTTTCTGGACATGATTTCGTGAGTAACAGGTCTGTAACACGTGATAATGGACCCACAGCCAGGGGAACTGGTTCTGATACCTCATTTACAATAGGCTGTCCTGAAAAACCCAGGGAAACATTCTGTGAGCCTGAGAGGGGTGCCCCTGGAACTTCATCATGACTGATTGTAGTGCGACTTGCCCCTGTGTCAATTAAAAACTTTCTGTCTTTTCCCAATACTTGACTGTGTACATAAGGACCTTCTTGATCTACAGGAATCTCAATAAGAGGCAAGCCACCTTCCCTCTCTAGGCTGTTTCATGTATATCGTGAATATTCGGGGTAAGCGGACTGGGCATACTGGTACATCTGCTGTGAAACTTGCTGAGTTGCAGCAATGGGCTGTGGCTGTGGTACTGCTACGGTCTGTGCTGGAGTCGAGGAAGCATGCATAGGCTGTGTATTCTGTGTATTCTGTGAAGACTGATGCTGGTTATGGTCTTGTCTAGGAGGATGCGGTCTTTCCTTAGTTTTACCTGTCGCTATGTTATGTTTCAGGACTGGGCATTCGTGTACGTAGTGACCTGGCTGCTTGCAATAATTGCATGTCCCTTTAACGGGAGCTGCAGTGTGACTGGTCTGGGTCGTACCCTTTCTGTGACCGTCGGATGGGACCGTCTGAGCTACTAACATTTTCATCTTTGTGTCTTTCATGCGTTTTTGTTCCTGATCTTGTTCTTCTCTGATTCTGTTCTGATGATATTGTAACATTTGTAACATCTGTGATGGCGTATTTGCTTGCCATGTACTCTCAACCTTGTATACACGGTTTTTAACTAACGGTAGGGAATTCTCGACTAATTTTGATACAAAAAGATGCGGGTACGACTCGCTACTTGGCTGGAGGCCACTATTAATAATGAAACATTTCTCGAATCTTGAATAGAAGTCACTAGTATCTTCATCATGTTTCTGTTTACAGGACGAGATGGCGTCCCAATCTTCCTTTCTAGTTGTCAATAATCTGGGCAGGACCTGTACTATCAAACCTGGTAATGCTTTAGTTTTGTCCCCAAGGCCTAATCCTGGGACCCGTTTCTTTTCTTCGTCCTCTATTTCTGCCCAGGCAATCTTTGTGTCTCCCACCTCCCATTCCTTTTCCTTTAATTTCTCGAAGATACCCGTGGGTAATAGTACCTTTAACATCTTCATGATATCATCATACGTGTAATCCCCCATTAGTAACATGTCTTTAAGTTCTCTATGAAAACCTGCAGGGTCTTTATCATGGCATGGTACTAGTTTCTTCATTTCTAACAGTTCTAATTTAGTCAGAGGCGTGTGTACATACACGCGTTTCAAGGTTTTATCCTCACCCATAACAGGGTGCACTTCTCGTAAGGGGTTCTGACTTTCAATACTACCCCCGTATTGCATGTGGTACATTTTCCTTTCTTGAGGTGGGGCGGGAACATATTCAGAGCTTACAAAGGTATCATATCTATGTCGTTGTTCTAGAATTATTTGAATTAATTTGGTACTTAAGCCTCTCCATCTATCCATCAGTAGTGCTTCTAGTGTTTCATGTAAGGGACCGGGATCAGAGTAATGTTTTCTATATTTGATAAGAAGGTGCTGAATCATGTATACACCTGCTAATTTCTGTTCGTCAGGGGAGAGGTTCAGAAATGTCTGTGCCACTGTGTCATCATTATATATGTCTGCATTTTCGGCCCATGATACAGCTGATCGGGCTAGTTCTTGTTCATCCATAGAATTGAGTACATGGTACCCAACTCGATCTCGAAGCCTTTTATCAGTTTCCTGGAACTGATGCTCAGCAGAATTCGGATTTGTCAAGGCAGAGAAGAAAACTCTCTTGCTCTCTGGACGGATACCCTTCCTAAGGTAAGTTCCCTTACCTACATATGCTATGGTGCCTACATTTCTTTCGGATTCTTCCTGTTCTTCTTCCTCCTCGGAGGAAGCCTTTTCTTTCTCTTTCTGGTGTGCTGCTATCACTGCTTTCCTAATCTTCTTGTACATAGAGGCTATGCAATTCTGTCTGTCATGTTTTCCTTCAGCTATATTTTGACCCCACTTGTTCAATGCATCTAATTCACTCTGATCTGTTCCGGGCCTGTCTCGTTCTCTTATCAGACAATTTATGAAAAATCGTAGTATCAGTGCTTGCATGTCAACTTTCTGTTTCTCCATGGCATCCTTAATACTGTCAGGGTCTTTCCCTGTCTGAACAAACTCATATATTCTATCTAGACGCTCCTTCATTCCTACATAACATAACAAGTTATCCGTAGCAGATCTTAACCGTAATGATGCCAATATCATTAAATCGTCTTTTCCGGGTACTGGATCATATCTGCAAACTGACATGTTTTCTTTTAATGCGTCAAGGCGGGATGAATTAGAGGAGTGGGGAGACCTGTACGTAAGAGGACTCTGCATACCTCTGAGATTGAATCTGTGAGTTGGTGGCGGGGTCTGAGGACCCGCGGTCGCACCTCCTGCAGCGGAAGCTTGTGCATTACCTCCCTGTGGAGTCTGTATCTGAACTTGAACTTGTCGTTTAGGTGGATCAGGCAAACGTGGTTTCGGTAGGTCAGTTTTGAGTACGGGAAGCGGCGGGGCTGGCGGGACAGGAGAAGTCTGTTGTGGTACTGGCGAGGCATGATCTGGGGGCGGGGTGCCGCCCCCGTCCCTGTCGGTAGGCAGGGCATGAACAGGCAAGTTGGTGTAAGCTGGAGCTACATCTTCTAGGTAGGAATTTAAGAATATGTCTTTAGTAGTCTTATGCATTACTTTAGTTGGAACTAATGGCGACGGCAAATTTTTCGGTATTTCTGAAATGGCGTCAGGTGTACCCTCGGCCATAAGATACATGCCGTTTACTTGACTATTTCGGATGCGATCTATTTGTTCTGATTTTACTCTGATTCCTTCAATAACCAGTTCGTTTTCTCGAGCTTTTTCTGATTCTCTAAGTCTGTCTTCTCTACGAAGTGCTCTTTCAGCACGTTTATGTGATTCCTTACGCCAAAATTCTATGGCATCTTTCTGAGACTGTCTGGCTTTCTTTTTCCGTAATGCCTCTTCTACCTTCATGATGCACTCGGCATCCCATGTTCCATTAACTGGCCATCTGTGTCTCTCGTCTAGGTGCTTTGTATAATCGGTCCATAATTCTAGATACAATATGGCATCTATGCCATGCTTATTATACATAAAATTGCCTGGAGTGTCCCTAGGAGGGATAGGAATTTCTTCCTCTAGCATCCCTTTCCTAGTTCCTATCTGCTTTAACTTGTTGAAAAACGGCATTCTGCTTACTTGATACTGAAATGCGCAATCCTTGATACTTGATTCTGAATGTAACTAGTTATACAAGAAAACACAATAATGCACAAAAAAAAAACAGTCACATTCATACCACGACATTAATCACACAAAAAACATTTAAGACATAGATGACTACCCCACTATACTGGATGTACTGCTCAACAGTACAGATACACTGCTGTAACAGTGCAAAAAATTCAGAAATTCGGAATACTAGATATACTGCTAAACAGTACAGATACACTGCCTAAAAACAGTGCAGACCGGACTTGTGTACCCAAACCCGTCTAGATACGACCCAGCAATGGTACTCACCGGGAAGCACGGAAACAGAAGGCCTCGGAAAACTCGACTGGACTCGACTCGGTACTTCGGAAAACTTCGGAAAACTTCGGAAAACTTCGGAAAACTGGTGGGCCTCTTGACACCTCGGACCTTGCTTCTTTCGGCTAGACTCTGGTCGGGATCCTCCGCACTCCTCACCGCCTCGTCTGGGTACTGATCGCAGTCTTCGTCACCTCCGTGGGTCAGAGGGAGATGCAGGAAATCCTGCCGATACGCGTATGTTCCGGCTAACTGACGGCAGGGGACATAGGTTGCAACGCACCAACCGGCGCGTGAGGTGGGGGAGGGGTCCCTATTCGGGCGCCAAAATGATGTAAATAAATAATTTACTCTTAATTTCTATGCAGGTAAGTACTTAATCAATAATAACTCAATCGGAAATGAAAGAAAACAGAGTCCGTGGTGTTAGAGTTCTTAGGGGTTTTATTCCTTAGAAAGGAATGGTCAAGACCAAATTATCATGTTCCGAACACCACACAGGGTGTCAGAAGGGATAGAGCGCGCTACATTTTATTAACAGTACATAGCTTATATACTTATTTTGCATCATTGGAAACAGTATAGAAGGAGTAACAGCAGAGAGAAGACAAGATAACAGTATACACGTGGTACATGTGCGTAATCAAGAGGCGTGAACTAGAGGTGTGTTCTAGAAACGTCACAGGTAGGTGTCACCATAGGGGTGGCACTAACAGAAAATATTGCAATGTCAGCAGAAATCGGAAACTTGGATGCGCGCGCAGCTGCATGACGTGTGCATGACATGGAGTCGGAGGGTGCTGGGGACTTGACATTTGCACTGACGGAAAGAGACAGAAGTCTGGCATGTCAGATCAACTTGTGTTTCTATCATATCTGATATCTGATGTTTAGGAACTAAGCTATCTGGGCGGAAAGGTCTCTGGGGCAGAAGCTATTCTATACTGACTGTGAGTGCATGTATAAGCGCCTGAGTGTCTGTAAGAGAAGCGTGGGGGCACGGGGCCTTCCAGGGGAGCATGGCAACAGAAGCTATGAATTACTTGAATTAGTTGCATAGAGACAGGTCGGCCCTTTGGCCCTGCAGCTGAGGAAGGATGTTTACTGGAGCTAGCAGGCAGGAATGTATTTTCGGGGAGGGAAACAGATAACTCGAAGGTTATAGTCAATCTTGGCAGGCAGCAGGCTGAGCCGAGCGCGAGGGGCCGCGCTGAAAGTAAGTCAGAGTTCACGAGTACGGGGGCTGCCTGGACAGAGATTCTCGGAGTCAGAAGCCAGAAAAGAGGTTCGGTGGCAGAGATTCAGGGCCTACTTCAGCCAGAGCTGAAAAACGTAGGAGTACACTACAAAAAGACGTTGGCATAGCATACTTAGGAACGGACCACTCAACCCATTCATGGTGGGTCTGAAAGAGGACATGTTAACGTTGGACGCAAATGTATTTGCGTCTTCATAGCTGGCACAGGAGGGAAGTTACATGCACTTTAACTCGTACATGGAGACGGTGGGGTACTCGCTAGGGAACACAACTTGACCATAAAATTTATATTTCCTCAATTTGACACCAAGCCCCTGATCTCCTGGCCTGACCCAGACTCTGTCCCCTCTGCTTTCAGGTTCCTCTCACCTAGAGTACAGGCTTGGATTCCACCAGACACTCTTCGCCTTCCTGGCAGCAGTACTTCTTTTCAGCTCTCCAATGAAAATGACAAAGGTTTCCGACACCACTTGACCCCTATGTAAATGTATTGTAAATGTATTGGCATTTATATAGCGCACTACTACTACCCGTAGGGTCCCAAGGCGCTTCGACCGCTGCGAAACCCTTCCTGGCTTCCCTGAGAGATGGTCCCTTAATGGGTATCTCCAGGGTGAGACCAGGCATCCCCGGCGGTCTGGTGGGGCCGTTAGTGAAGATGAGGCAAGCTAATGCCCAGAGTTGCCGAGTGTGATCGCTGATCAGAGTGGGCACCGAGGCGAGAGAATTATCGAGTCCGCTGACCCTGGTCCAGAAACCTGCCGCGCCGGGAATCGAACCCTGGTCCCGGGCCGTCCTCTGCTCTCGGGTCTGCCGCCTCTAACCAGTGAGCCACACTACTTCATGCCCCTATGCACCCGGCTCCTCTGGGACAGGTAACTCGGGTACTTCGGTGCTCACTGATGGGTTGGCTCTAGAACCTCCTATGTTCCAAAGGGTTTGCTTGAAGTCCTCATAGAAGTGTCCTTAAACTCTAACTTTCCAACCGCGACTTTCCCATAGAGTTGTACTGAGCATGCAGTCGTGTTTCCTCACTGCACCCGTCCTCCGTGGGCTCCCTGTGTCACTCGTCTGGGTGGTTCCTTGGGGTCCCAGAGTTTCTACATGTTCTAGGCCCAGTGTCTATTGAAGTCGTGATTGTTTTTAAAAAAATTTTTTTATTGATTTTTAACACAAACACAACACCCATATTTATGACACAGTTTCAGTAAGTAAGTAAGTACAAAAAGAGGGGTGGTCCGAGTTGGTCGAATATACTTTGCAATTATTTCATGTTAATACATATCTACAATAAACACAATTGTATTTCACTGTGGGTAAACTTAGCGTATTAAGAGTAACGTATGCAGTATTCAAAAGTAAATTGTATTTATTCCATGTAGAGCAGTTACTGCATATAATTATTTAGAAACCATCAACATATTATCAATGTAATTGTAAAATCATTACAAAAATGGTGCTCTCAGTGAGAAGGGGAAAGGGAGTGAGGAGTATGTGAGGGACAAGGTAAAGGTAGTGTGACAATGGTACATCACAATCAAATCAAAACGCCTTTACAATCAAGGTAATATAAGTGTTCCCAAAGTACATCACACATAGGTAAGATTGATTCGTTCTTTTGTTCCTATGGTGTGTAGGGTATGGCGTAGTCTACGTTTCGACCCCGAGTACGTTAAAGGGTTAGTCTTGCCTCATGTTGGGGTCTTCATCAGGACATAGAGGAGAGCCTGGAAAACATGGCATTACCTAGTATTAGTTGGCTATGTGGTGAGATGACACTTTAATATAAGCTAAATGTAGGGGTTACCTACATAGAGAATGACGGACGGCGAATCTTACGTCACGTCTTGGGCTTGAGCGTGCTCCTTTCCGTTTCTGAAATAAAGTACAATGGGGGGAGGGGTTTAAGCGGGAATGCTAACGGCTAATTAGCCAAATGGCAAGTGGGATGCCATTGCACGTAAACTTACTGCGATTTGACTTCTTTAGAATGGAGAGGGGGTCTCGTTAATTCTTCATATGGTAGGTTTCTCTGTACACCGCGCACCTTTCTGGAGGGATCAAGAAAAAAATTGAGGTCAGGGCTGATGATTTAAAAGAATTGTTTAACACGTTAAATGGTACACTATTAGAGACCTTAAAACAACAGTGAGGCACGGCAAATACTGAAGCAGTATTGCTGGGCGGCATGTAATGTGGCGAACATATTAACATGACGCTTTTGTATTACTCGTGCTTACTGGGGATTAACTAGGAAAAGTTGCCATGGGAAGCTTAGTTGGAGGCGACTTGATACAGGGCTATCTCATACCTTGTACAGCGCGGGGGCTGCAGTAGTCAGCGCACGTTGTGGGGATGCTCGCGGTGCTGCCGCTAGATGCTAAGAGCTGAGGGGCTCGGCTCGGGCAGCCAATCAGCGGTTTCCGGGCTTCCGGGCGAGTGTACCGTGACGACACTCAACGAATGGTCAGGGGACCGTATGGAAAGAGTGTTTTAGCTTTCTCAGGGATTGGATCAAAGAGTGGTTTGTTTTAGGGGGCAAAGTTACCGAGAAACTTCGTGTTTGTGCAATATCCACCACGTACCCGTACCCGGATATTGTCATCTTGTCGTAAAATCTCAACAAATGTCAAACAATACATAATTTCGACAACAGTACTGTGACCTTTGTCATTGTGGCATTAAGAAACATTTGTTTGATTGAATATACAGGTACATATTTATAAGACAAAAGATACATATTTTAAAAGAATAACAACATTTACAATTCACCAATAAAGTCTAGACAGTATTACATTCTGAAGTACCTTCTGAACAACATAATCGTATGTTATATAGATGAAAAGGTGTCTGCTGAGAAGTTATGTGTCTTCTGTCAGTACTGGGAGTTGGTACCTTTAAGCTAAGGTTGGGGACTAAGGTGGAGTTTCTTGCTTGGAAAGGGGCATATTGACAGTGTGATCATGTGCCCAGAATGCTTTAGGATGGTTCTGGGTCAAGTCCTGCCATTTGAGCAAAGTTAGCATCCAGTTCATTCAGACCTTTGTGTAAGTGTAGCAAGGACGAGGGGACCTCGACCCCGGTAGGCAGAAGTGAACCCGTAACGTGTGACCCCCCCCTCTTATCTCCCCAGGCAGCGGACGCCCCTACATGGCACCGAGTGGAAGAGACCTACAGCTGCGACGAGGAGGAATGGGAACAAGGTCCCTTTAACTGGCCAGGTATGCTGCACGAGGGGGCGGAGCCTAGACCGGACATAAAAGACACCCTGCCCCAAGACCAGGTGTGTCTATTCACCGGAGGAGCGGTCAGAGAGGATTGGAGTGGCGGTGAGGCGTGGAGCAGTGGAGTGTCGAGGAGCGGTCAAGCGGAGGAGGCGAGGAGAGGAGGATCGACGGACGGCGGCGGCGGCCGATCCAGGACGAGGTCAAGCATCCTTAGAGGACGGAGCCGGAGACTACGCGGGAGGATTCCAGGAGACGAGAGCCGCGGCTGGACCAGAGGCCGCAGCGGGAGGGATTGCCCCTGAGAGAGAGCAGTCGACGCCCGGAACCAGACGCCTGAGGTTTCTAAGGCGACCAGCGGGACCAGCAGAGCCAGGAGGCCAACGACCCCACGCATCGGCCAGCCACTCCCCCGGAGGGGCATGGCTAACAGAGGTGCGTGACAGATTTGTGGGGTGGATGCGGAACAAACGCAGTGGGGGCCCCGGATCCCTAGAGTAAATCCCTTGTGCACTTCCCTCACTGTCACGTTAGTTAAAGGTGCACCGTGTGTTTCCTCACCCCCTACCCTAATACGGATTACCGTGCAACCCTGTCCTGATACCATCCTCTGTTTTTGCTTCTCTCCTTCGGCGGAGGCTGGGCCACGACGGAGACCGACAGAAGTGGACGAAGGGGAATCAACCTAAGGCGGGAAGAAGGAGTGATCGGAAAGAGCAGGAGAGCAAGAAGCCGATCTCCGCGTCGTCCTACCACCCGCCCTACTTGTACTGATAGACTGTATCGCTCAATAAAGCCCAGTTTGAACCCTACAAAGACTCGTCTCCTACCTATCCCCGTCCAGCCGATTACAGTGGTGGTGAATGCGGGCACACCAACCGTCTGTATAACTAAGATGGATGAAATCCTGCAAAGACTAGCGAAGGGTCAAGAACGGCTGGAATGGGTGATAGAGAAACAGATCCAATCGGCGGATGCCGATAGAGAGATCATGAAGGCTGCAGTGACGGCGCATGCATTGGACCCGGTGATACCGACCGTGACCACGACAACGGGTTCCGTGCCACACAGCATAGGCGGCGTATCACTCCAGAAATACATACCGGGAGAGGACCCCGACTCTTTTCTACTCAACTTTGAGAGAGTCGCCCGGGCCTGTGGCTGGCCCGTGGCTAAATGGCCATTCTTTCTTGCCCCCTTGTTGGTTGGGGAAGCCCAGGCCGCCTACCAGGTCGCCAATCCCAAGGGGGAGACATCATACACGGACATTAAACGCATAATCCTGGATCATTTGGGACTGGATACCGAGGCGTATCGGATCCGATTTCGGAAGGAGAGGGGTGTCCCTGGGGAAACTCAGAAGACACTTTTTCTCCGGTTGAAAATGGCAGCGGACAAATGGTTGACCCCCTCTGTGTGCACTAAAGAGGAGATTATGGACCGAGTCTACTTAGAACAGTTCTTGGAGGCACTACCCTTCGCCACCCAAAGGTGGTTGAGACAACATCATAACCTCACCACGGCCCAGGCAGTAGAAATGGCCACCACGTTCACTCGGGCTCAACCCAGGTCCCTCCCCTCTTGGGAAGCTGAGAAACCCAAAACACCGATAAAAATCGAAAAGAAACCCTTGAGGCCCCCTGAACCAGTAAGACCGAAGCCCTGGAGACCGGAGTCTCCATTACACAGCGGACCTCAGTGCTTCGAGTGTGGTACGTGGGGGCACATTGCTCGGATGTGCCCAAGGAGGAAATCAGGAGAACAGCCCATGGAGGTGGGATACCTGCCACGAACCGTGTTGTACTCGGCGGAGATGGGACCAGCATTCAGAGTGAGTGTCAAGGTGAATGGAACCCCCATCCAAGCATTGTTAGATTCGGTTTGCCGCCAGTCGGTGGTACAATCCGTACATGTGAAACAGACGCAACTAATACCCCAGGATCAGGTGTACATCAGGTGTGTTCACGGGGATGTTAGGCCCTATCCAGTAGCTCTCCTCCCCATATGTCCCACCGTGGGTAGACCTCAGTCAGTAAAAGTGGGAGTGTTGCCCACCCTACCTGAGGATCTCATTATCGGGACAGACAACCCGGCCTTTCTGGAGATGTTCCATAGAAGCCTGAGACCCCTGGACGGGAGGAAACTTGAACAGCACGCAAAGCCGGCGTTGATAACCCAGGAACCATGGATTCTAGACCGAAGCTTCCGCTTTTCCCAGGCTAACGATGCAACCTTATACAACGCGTGGGATAGCGCTCAAAGGACACAAGGACAAACCCCTGTACTCTATCCACGGTTCTTCGTTAAAAACGACCTCCTTTACAGACAGGGGGCGCAAGAAGATGCGGAACAACTGCTCGTTCCGGTGGCATTCCGGGAACAGATCTTGTTCTACTCACACGCACAGTGGCTGGGCACACCGGGGCAGAGAAAACAACACAGAACATCCTCCGCCATTTTTACTGGCCAGGGATATATAAAGATACCATGGAGTACTGTCAAACGTGCGAAACATGTCAAAAAAGGAACATGACCAGGCCTCCAGCGGTGCCCCTACAACCACTGCCCATTATAGGTGTACCCTTCGAAAGGGTAGGCATGGACCTGATCGGACCACTTCCAACAACGCGGAAAGGTCAACAGTACGTGCTTGTGATGGTAGATTATGCCTCCCGATTCCCCGAGGCCTTCGCATTATCATCTACGACGACCAGACAGGTAGCAGATAAGATGCTCGAGCTGTTTTCAAGGGTGGGTTTCCCCAAAGAAATCCTTACAGACCAGGGGACCCCCTTTGTGTCTAAATTGATGAAGGAAGTATGTCAACTACTGAATATACACCAAATCAGAACCGCGGTGTATCATCCACAGACAGACGGTCTAGTAGAGAGATACAACTGGACACTGAAAACTACCCTGAGGAAAATGCTAGAAGTAAATGGGAAGGACTGGGACCAAGTATTACCCTTGGCCCTTTATGTGATCAGAGGGCAAAAACAGAGCAGCACGGGCTTTTCATCTTTTGAACTCCTTTATGGGAGACAACCACGGTCTCTCCTAGACATGACCAAGGAGGCATGGGAGCAGGAAACCCCCGAAGAAACCATGCACACCCTGGAGTATGCTCGAAACCTGCGGTCTAAGTTGGGAAAGATGAGAGACCTGGCCTACACCAACCTCGAACAAAGTCAGCTAAGACAGAAAACCGTTTACGATAAGGGAAAGAGATGGAGAAGACTACAAATAGGAGAATGGGCCTTAGTACTTCTACCCTCCTCTACCCAGAAATTTAAAGCAGAATGGGGAGGACCTTATCGAGTCATCTCAACCATAGGAAACACAAGCTACAAACTTCAGATAACCCCTCGGAAGTCTCAAGTATACCACATAAACTTGCTTAAAAAGTGGTTAGGCCCACCGCCTTCAGGAGTGCTAACAACCGAATCCTCAAATGGAGCAGACAACAATACCATAAGCAACCTAGTGATCAACGATGAGCTGTTGGACCAAGAAAGAAAAGACCTACTGACGACTCTACGGAGGCATTCTCCGGTCTTCTCAGACCAACCGGGAAGAACCTCACTGGCGGAACATCAGATCCGGACCACCCCGGGCAAGGTCGTAAAGATCAAGCCGTATCGCATTCCTGAAGCGCGTTGAAAAGGCATACAACAAGAAGTGGAGGATATGTTGAAGTTAAAGGTGATCCGTCCCTCCAACAGTCAATGGTCAAGCCCGATCGTGATGATCCCCAAACCGGATGGAACCCGACGGTTCTGCATGGACTTTCGAGCCCTCAACGAAATATCCACCTTTGATGCCTACCCGATACCCCGGATCGACGAAATGATCGAAAAATTGGGTGAGGCCAGGTACATCAGTACCATAGACCTAACAAAAGGGTACTGGCAGGTGCCCCTGAGGGAGGAAGATCGGCATAAAACGGCCTTTTCCACGGACTCAGGTCATTATGAGTTCACAGTACTGCCTTTCGGGCTGCATGGGGCGCCAGCAACTTTTCAGAGACTAATGAACAATGTACTGAAACCCCATAAGGATTATACGTCTGCATATCTAGACGACATTGTGGTGTTCAGTCCGGACTGGCCAACGCACCTGACGCATCTGGACCAAGTGTTCAAAACGCTACTCAAGGCAGGATTGACGATTAACGCAAAGAAAACGCGGTTGGCCTTCCAAAAGGTGAAATACCTTGGTTACGTACTCGGACACGGGATAATCGAGCCTCAAATCGAGAAGGTTAGGGCCATATCGGAAACCCCTTTTCCTAGCACCAAGAAGGAGATGCGTGCGTTCCTTGGCCTGATCGGATACTACAGGCGCTTCATACCCCAGTTCGCACAGCTGGCTTCCCCCCTAACCGACACCCTCCAGTCCAAAGTCAAGCAGGCAGTCCTATCCTCCCCCTTGGTGGACATGCTGAATGCCTTTGATACGCTGAAAAGAAGGATCACTTCATCGCCTATACTGACGTCCCCTGATTTCAACCGTCCTTTTGCCCTACACACAGACGCTTCCGACTACGGCATAGGGGCGGTTCTGTCGCATCCAGGGGAGGATGGGGTGGACCATCTGGTGGTATATGTGAGCCGCAAACTATTTCCACGGGAGCTCAAGTACCCTACCGTGGAGAAGGAGTGCTTGCCGATCAGATGGGCCGTGGATAAATTGGCATACTACCTGGAGGGGCGCCCCTTCACCCTGTACACAGACCATGCCCCCCTCTTGTGTATGGCCCTGAACAGGGCCAACAATCCCCGGGTATTGCGGTGGTTCCTGTCCCTGCAGCCTTTTGCCTTCCGGGTGTGTCACAAGAAGGGTGTGGACAACACTGGGGCTGACTACCTGTCACGTAATCCCCTTCCCAAACGGAAGTGTCCAGGGGGGGAGGTGTGTAGCAAAGACGAGGGGCCCTCGACCCCGGTAGGCAGAAGTGAACCCGTAACGTGTGACCCCCCCTCTTATCTCCCCAGGCAGCGGACGCCCCTACATGGCACCGAGTGGAAGAGACCTACAGCTGCGACGAGGAGGAATGGGAACAAGGTCCCTTTAACTGGCCAGGTATGCTGCACGAGGGGGCGGAGCCTAGACCGGACATAAAAGACACCCTGCCCCAAGACCAGGTGTGTCTATTCACCGGAGGAGCGGTCAGAGAGGATTGGAGTGGCGGTGAGGCGTGGAGCAGTGGAGTGTCGAGGAGCGGTCAAGCGGAGGAGGCGAGGTATCTGGAGGACGGAGGAGAGTGCGGAGAGGAGGATCGACGGACGGCGGCGGCGGCCGATCCAGGACGAGGTCAAGCATCCTTAGAGGACGGAGCCGGAGACTACGCGGGAGGATTCCAGGAGACGAGAGCCGCGGCTGGACCAGAGGCCGCAGAGGGAGGGATTCCCCCTGAGAGAGAGCAGTCGACGCCCGGAACCAGACGCCTGAGGTTTCTAAGGCGATCAGCGGGACCAGCAGAGCCAGGAGGCCAACGACCCCACGCATCGCCCAGCCACTCCCCCGGAGGGGCGTGGCTAACAGAGGTGCGTGACAGATTTGTGGGGTGGATGCGGAACAAACGCAGTGGGGGCCCCGGATCCCTAGAGTAAATCCCTTGTGCACTTCCCTCACTGTCACGTTAGTTAAAGGTGCACCGTGTGTTTCCTCACCCCCTACCCTGATACGGATTACCGTGCAACCCTGTCCTGATACCATCCTCTGTTTTTGCTTCTCTCCTTCGGCGGAGGCTGGGCCACGACGGAGACCGACAGAAGTGGACGAAGGGGAATCAACCTAAGGCGGGAAGAAGGAGTGATCGGAAAGAGCAGGAGAGAAAGAAGCCGATCTCCGCGTCGTCCTACCACCCGCCCTACTTGTACTGATAGACTGTATCGCTCAATAAAGCCCAGTTTGAACCCTACAAAGACTCGTCTCCTACCTATCCCCGTCCAGCCGATTACAGTAAGGTATTGAATTTGTGCATCCATTTGCACTCCCTAATATTAAGGATGGAATTCAGATTCCCTCCTCGCGGTCCCAAGTTGTTTTTTTCAAGTATGACCCATTTCATGGATTCGAGAGTGTGATTCTTTTCCATGTAGTGTTCTACCAGGGGTGCCCCTGCTGTTTGGCAGCGGATCCTGCTGCAATGCTGGAAGATTTGATTTTTGATCTTTTGTTTAGTTTGCCCTATGTACATAAGATCACATGGACAGATGATAGCGTAAATTACTCCACTCGAGTTGCAATTTGTGAAAGATCTGAGGTCTATGCCTCTGCCCATGCATCCATCTGGCCACCATGTCTTGGCCGCCCCCCCGTCCCTAAGTCCCAAATAAAAAGCCTCGGGATCTGGTTCGACAAAGCCTTGGACTTCTCAGTCCAAGCTTCAAAGACCGCTGCCACCTGCTTTGGGCTTATGAGGATGTTGCGGAAGGTGCTCCCTCGGCTCCCATTCCAGGCAAGGAGGGTCTTGGTTCAGGCCCTTATACTCTCCCGCCTGGACTACGGGAATGCTCTTTACATGGGAGCCCCGACCTTCACCACCCAGAAGCTCCAAGTCACACAAAATAGTGCGGCCCGCCTACTCTATAACCTCCCCCGCTGGCAGTCAGCGAGGAATGCCCTAAGGGAACTTCACTGGCTCCCTATAGTGGCAAGAGTACAATTTAAGGCTATGTGTAT